>NC_090648.1:138603058-138815788 GCF_040937935.1 Hyperolius riggenbachi
CCCTAACTCCGCCCCCCGCCTGTCACACGTGCTCGCCGCCGCTGCAGATAGATCGTCGGTCGGGGGGATCTGCGCCCAGGGAGAGGAGTCTTCTGCAGGTGAGTAAATACTTTTCTTTTTACAGGTTTAGTGAAACACTGCCCGCATTAGGATAATTTTCTGGGGAACGCTGGCCACATTACGATTATTTCCTGGGGAACGCTGGCAGCATTACGATTATTTCCTGGGGAACGCTGGCCACATACGATTATTTTCTGGGGAACGCTGCCACATTAAGATTATTTCCTGGGGAGCGCTGGCAACATTACGATTATTTCCTGGGGAACGCTGGCCACATACGATTATTTTCTGGGGAACGCTGCCACATTAAGATTATTTCCTGGGGAGCGCTGGCAACATTACGATTATTTCCTGGGGAACGCTGGCCACATACGATTATTTTCTGGGGAACGCTGGCCACATTACGATTATTTCCTGGTGAACGCTGGCCACATTATGATTATTTCCTGGGGAACGCTGGCCACATTATGATTTATTTCCTGGGGAACGCTGTCCACATTACAATTATTTTCTGGTGAACGCTGTCCACATCACGATTATTTTCTGGTGAACGCTGGCCACATTATGATTATTTCCTATTGAACGCTGCGGCATTATGATTATTTCCTGGTGAACGCTGGCCACATTACGATTATTTTCTGGAAAACGTTGCCGCATTATGATTATTTCCTGGTGAACGCTGGCCACATTATGATTATTTCCTGGGGAACGCTGGCCACATTATGATTTATTTTCTGGTGAACGCTGGCCACATTACGATAATTTTCTGGTGAACGCTGCCGCATTACGATTATTTTCTGGTGAATGCTGGCCACATTACGATTATTTTATGGCGAATCATTGCTGCATTATGATTATTTTTTGGTGAAAGATTGCCGCATTACGATTATTTTAAGTAAATCATTGCTGCGTTATGATTATTTTCTGGTTAATCATTGCCGCGGGGGGGGGGCGCCACAGGTTTTCTCGCCTGGAGTGACAAAATGGCTAGAGACGCCCCTGGTCATGTCACTGACTGTCCTCAGAGGAGCTCACAATCTAATCCTACCATAGTCATAGTCTAATGTCCTACCATATTATTATTGTGTATTTATATAGCACTGACATCCTCTGCAGCACTTTACAGAGTACATAGTCATGTCACTGACTGTCCCCAGAGTAGCTCATAGTGCAGTCCCTACCATAGTTATAGACTAATATTTTCACTATAGGATTGTTAAGGGGGAAACCAGTTGACTTATTGGTATGTTTTGAAGATGCATGAGAATATGTAGTGTCTGAATGAAATCTGGGGGCACTTATACCTGGCTTCCTATATTGGGGGAACCTATTCCTGGCTTCCTATACAGTAGGCCCCTATACCTGTGCCTGGCCACCTATACTGGGGGCACCTATACCTGGCAACCTAAAAACCCATAGCAACAGAAAGACTTCCAAGTAATCTCTACTACTGCACAGTGGGAGACATGGCAGCGCTTTCAAACAAAACTTATACCTGAATGATTTATCTGCATTGATCTGCAGAGCTCCAATAACTGGACTACATTACACAAATAGCACTCACTACAGGCAAAGGGGGGTGTTAACGTTTGTCTGTTTGAGCTCTACTACTGTTGATTACTGTATGCATGCCAAATTCAGTCCTATGGCGAAGCTCACTATATACACCACCCCATAAAGAGGAAGAATAACAGGGAGGGACTGGACATGAATCCATGTCAGTGACATAGTTGTGGCCCATTGGGGGGGGGGGCGCACTTGGGCAGCTCAGCCTCTGTTGGTGGTGGACCTTGTCCCGGCCCTGCTACAAATTACCAGTGTGCTGACCAGGAAGCTGTTATGGGGTAATGGCCATTTTCAAAATGGAGGACGGAGAATTCCATTGATCACAGAGGAAACACAGGACGCAGGAGAGGAGAAAGAGATTGAGGAGTAGACTACACAGGAGGTAAGTATGACCTGTGCATATTTATTTTGACTTTTACTTTTCAGTTCAGGTTTGCTTTAAAATATATTGAAACTGAAAAAAAAATAGTTTAAAACATTTTTATTTGCATCTGATATGCCGTAGTGGTACATAATATGTAAAAGAAGATATAACTAAATTACCACTAACACCAGTGTTAATAATAATGTTACCAATTTTCCAAATATTCTTTGCTTGTAAAGGAACATAGAGCTTTAAGGGCGCCTGAACTGAAGGCTGCCATATTTATTTCCTCTTAGGCTTCTTGCACACCAAGACGTTGCATTAGGTGCCACGTTAAGGTCGCATAACGTGCACCTAACACAACGTATGGTGCTGCAAGAGCCGACGGTAGAGTGAGCCGCGTTAGGCGGCTCGAGTCCTATAATGTCTCCCAGAGTGGCGCTAATTGGCCAGCGGGACCACGTGATGCGGAGCGAGACACTCCGCATCACGTGGTCCCGCCGGCCAATCAGCGCCCGCCAGTGCAGTGAATATTAAGTAGCCATGTGCGCGGCTACTGTAGCTGGCTCTCCCCGCCTCCTCTCCGCCCCCACTGCGCATGTGCAAACAGTCTAACGCGGCTATAGCCGCTCCAACGCCGTAGCATGCTGCACTTTCCAGACAACGTGCAGCGTTACATGTAACGCAACGTGGGCTGTGTGAACAGCCCACTTGTGTTACATTGCTGTGCGTTGGGGGAGCGTTACAGGCTGCACTAACGTGCGCCTGTAACGTCTTGGTGTGTAAGCAGCCTTAAACTATACCAGTTGCCTGGTTGTCCTGCTGATCTTCTGCCTCTAATACTTTAAACCGTGGCTTCTGAACAAGCATGCAACTCAAATGCACTAACGTAAGTCTGCCTAGATTAGCCACATGCTTGTTTCAGATGTGTATCCAGAAACTACTGCAGCCAAAGAAATCAGCGAGACTGCCAGGCAACTGGTATTGTTTAAATGGAAATCAATATGGCAGCCTCCATATCCCCCTCAGTGCAAGTGTCATTTCAAGATTTAGGGCCTCACTAAATTGCAATAGATTAAAGGCTTTTTGCTTAGATGTCTTCTATTTCCCCTGCATTGCACAAAAGTTAACAACTGATATGTTATTTTAACAAACCCCATGCCACTGCAAAATTAAAGCACACCTAAACTAAGATAGATATGGAGGCTGGCATATTTATTTCCTTTTAAACAACGCAGATTGCCTGGCAGTCCTGCCGAGCCCATACCTGTAATACTTTTAGCCACAAACCCTGAACAAGCATGCCGATCAGGTGATTTTGAATAAAGTCTTAAAAGACTGTGTGTGATTCAGACACTACTGCAGCCAGAGAGATCAGCAGGATGCCAGGCAACTGGTTTTATTTAAAACAAAATTTAATTTGTTAGCCTTCATACCTCAGTTCAGGTGCACTTTAACCTTACCTAGAATGTCAAACTAATCAAATTAAGTGACTTTAGATGAGCTGCTTGATGATTCCTATTGCGATGGAGCTGTCTTCAGCACCACATTTCACTTCAGTGCTTTTGTTTTTTTAAACATTTTAATAAAAATGAAACAAAATGCCATAGCCTCTCCCTCACAAGCCTTCATAGACTGAACCAGATGCAGGGTTTCACCTATTTTAGGGCCGGTTTCCACTAGCGTAAAGGTTGTGAAGCGAGCGCAGCATCGTCTCGCATCCCCCCGCAGGTACTTCCGGTTGCCATCTGTACAACCAGATGCGGTGTCATGTGGCTTCCCGTCAGCGGCTATGGGGACTGCAGCATGCTATCCATAATTTCCTCCGCGACGCATCGTGCCAGATCGTGTAGGTAAATTCGCGTCAATGGCAACTACTTTGTTGACGTGACTTGGTTGCAGTTTCCTTGCGTTGCGATGTGGAGTGGTTTCCGCATAGCAACGCGTATAGTGTAAACGGGCCCTTAATAGAGCAGGTGGGCTGGGGATTTGCTTTGTAAGAGGGAAAATTAGGCGCTGCCCATGTTAAAACACAGCCGGAGGACAATAGCGGCAGTACATTTTACTTTGTAGTGGAACTTTACGCGTATTTTCCCACATACAAACACACATGATGCTCAGAGAACAGATGCAGAAAACCGCACACAGAAAACTGGCAGTCAAGTGTGTTCCACGCCTATTATGCCATGTGTGTTCTGACACCTTTCTTGTGGCTAGCATTAGGACCTTCACTAATTTGTTCTACAGTAAGGCCACATACAGACATCAGACCATAGTCTTTGGAAAATGAAAGATCACAGACCAATCTTACCACCCTTCCTGTAGTATAAGAGCCATACTCTACACAGTCTTTTCTATGGAGCTGAACTCCACATCAGAAAAAAATCATTGCAAGATGCTGCACACACAGATGCTGTACAGACACAAAAGATCAGTATCTGCAAAAGATCTGTTCCTGCCAAAAATCCATTCCTGCAAATTGCAATGATAGTCTATGAGATCTGCAGATCATCATACACACATGATTTAACTGACATTCATCTGCAGATCAGATCCACCAGGATGGATTTTCAGATCTGCAGATCTGCAGATGAATGTCAGTTAAATCATGTGTGTATGATGATCTGCAGATCTCATAGACTATCATTGCAATTTGCAGGAATGGATTTTTGGCAGGAACAGATCTTTTGCAGATACTGATCTTTTGTGTCTGTACAGCATCTGTGTGTGCAGCATCTTGCCAAGATTTTTTCCTGATGTGGAGTTCAGCTCCATAGAAAAGACTGTGTAGAGTATGGCTCTTATACTACAGGAAGGGTGGTAAGATTGGTCTGTGATCTTTCATTTTCCAAAGACTATGGTCTGATGTCTGTATGTGGCCTAACACTCCTGTGGGATCAGTCCAGATGGAATAGCTCTTTGAAATCTATGACCTTTTCACTGGTTCTTCACTGTCCTTCATGGGCTAGGTACTGACCATTGCATACCAGGAACACCCCACACGACCTGCCATGCTGGAGATCCTCTAACCCAGGGGTCTCAAACTCACTCACATAAGGGGAAAATCAAAAATAAACTTAAAGGGAACCTAAGAAAAACCTGAAAAAAAGAGTTTCACTTACCTGGGGCTCCCACCAGCCCCCCGCAGACATCTTGTGCCCGCGCCAGGACAAAACGATCCTCCAGTCCTCCGCAGTGACTAGGCCTGTTGATGGCCACTGCGCCTGTGGCCGTATGCGTCCTCGTTCACGCTCCTGCATGCGCAGTACAATAATTTCCCACCTGGCAGTTCAAGCGTGAATGAGGACGCCTTTTCAGATTTCAGAGGCTTCCCCCCTTCAAGTTAAGTAACCCCCAAGGGGCACTTTTTTTATGCAGGTTTTCTTAAAAGTTCGGACGATTTCTTCAGCCAAGATACATTTCACTGCTGTGGCATTTCTGGCTATAGCTTTAGAAAACATTTATTGCAGCAATTGCTCTTTGCTTTTTAATGCTTTGAGAATTTGATGTTTTTCTTGAAAGGAATATAACGTACTTGGCTCCATGTTTGATGTAAAAATGCCAACCTATACTCTACTCTTTCACCACTGACGCTGCCTCATAACACAAAATACATATATTAGCTTTCTCATCTTTCTATACATTGGCTGCCTTCTACATAAAGACAAGCAGATGCTAAAGCAGTCACTCATCCAGGACTGACAGCCTGGCCCGCCGGTGCTCAATCCTTCAGTGGGTCACCACCTCCACTATACAGTCAATCCAACACGATTAGAAGGAGGCACTCCAAAGGCGTATAAACAGTTGTTTATTCCACAGGTGACTAACACAACATGTTTCGGGGTTTCCCCCTTTCTCAAGTGTACAATCACCCTCCACAGTCTCAATGGATAACAGTACAGTTATTGGAGACAACATTGATATTCAGCCAGTTGATCCGCTCAACTTTGCAGTGACCTTTGCCTATAATGATGAGGACATCACCCGGATATTGAGTCAGGTGGAATGCACATCGTTTGATACTGGGACTGGAGCCCTGGAAACAGGAGCCCAGAAAGAGCTCTTTGAGCTGAAAAAACAGTATCTAAGTTATACTCTACATCAATCCTTCCTGGTGGACTATATCAAGAATAAACGTATACCGAGAGGTTACCGGATCAGCCTGAGGTCCACCTTGCTGAGGGATGATCCTACCTTTGTGACAAGGTTTTTTGAAATCCTTAATAAAGGCAGCTTGGATGTTATGGTACTCACTGTGGAAAGGCTGCACGTCAGATTAAGCCTTTTGAGCAAACAGATTACCGACTTGGAGAATAAAATCAAAGGTGTGCTGCCCAAGGAGGAGTTTGATGAGCTCTGCCAGGACCAGGACGAGGTCTTGGAGGAAGCACGGAGTGTCATCCTGCAGAGGAAACAGGGGAAAATTGCACGCGACGCAGAGGATTACCGCCTGAATCGGGTGTATACCTGGAAAGCGGAGCGACGCAGTCAGCGTGGACCCCAGAGACCCCAGGAGAGTATTGGAGGAGCAGGAAGTGCGACAGGAGGTGGCGCGGGTGAGCGGAGACCGCGTCATCGGAAGCAGCGTCAGTGGAGGAAACCAGGAGGAAAGAGGCCCGTGCAAAGCGGAGTTCCGTCCGCAGGAAGCGGAGGGAGCACAGGCGGATACAGTAGCTCGGCGTCTGAGGGAGCCGAGCAACAACATCAGGGTTTTCAGGACGACCGAGCCCCCACAGACACAGGAGGGATAAGCGGCAGAGGAGGGGTGGGAAAGGATGCAAACCCAACTCATCCTCGTCGCAATCCACGGGCACCGTTACCAAGGGATCAGTACCCCCACAGGAACAGGACAACAAAGGGGCAGAGGTAAGCTCCCTTGTGGTGAATATTTCCAGTCATACATTAACGGTTGCTGAAAGCTCAGTACTGGAGAAAGGGCTGGGATTTGTGCCTGTATTTGATCAGGAGTTTTTTGATTGGGAAATAGAGTTTGATAAATTTATAAGGAATCTTCAATTGAAAATGTGTTTCAAGGACACCACTGCAGTGTCGGGGGCATCAGTGCTACGGAGAAAAAGCACTTGGTTACCAGACCTGATGACCCCGGCTTTGCAAACGTTCAAGAAACTGGTGTATTCTGAAGTAAAGAAAGGGTGGCTTGGCTTGAAGCACACAGTTAGCCATAACCTGACTTATGATGAAAGAAAGGCACTAATATCTCTTAAACAGAATGATACAATCTTGGTGATCAAAGCTGATAAAGGGGGTGCCACTGTGGTTATGGACAGACAGCAATATGTTGAGGAAGCCTATAGACAGCTACAGGTAGAGAGCCACTATGAGAAATGTAGGAGTGACCCCACCTGGGTGATTAAATCCAAGGTTGACCGTTTGATTAATGAAGCTCTTTTGCAGGGCATGATAGATAAAAAGACAGCAGAGTACTTGGAGGTAACACATCCCCAGGTACCGTTATTATATCTACTCCCGAAAATACACAAGAGTCCAACAAAAACCTCCAGGACGTCCGATTGTATCGGCCATTGGATCAACACTGTACCCCCTTTCTAAATATGTGGATTCATTCTTACAGGAATTAGTGAAGAATATCCCTACTTGCTTGAAAGACACCACAGACTTACTCCAGAATTTGTCAGGAGTCCCAGTGAGGGGTGAGGGTTTGATCTTAGCCACATTAGATGTGCAGAGCCTGTTTACCTCTATTCCGCATGAGGAAGGAATGGGGTACATTGAGGAGTTTCTTCTAGAGACGGCACTGTCGCATCATCAGGTGTATTTCCTGCTTGATTGCCTGGAGATGGTTCTCAGAAATAACTATTTCAAGTTTGAAAATGACTATTACTTGCAGACACAAGGCACGAGCATGGGGTCACCGGTAGCCCCTTCATTTGCAAACCTATTTATGCATAAACTTGAACAGAAAATGTTTATTAAGAATACTAAGTATTGTGATAAGATGCTAAGATATTTTAGGTTTGTGGACGATGTCTTGATTCTTTGGCAGGGGGAGTTAGATGAGCTTCAACTGATGGTAGATGAGGCCAATTTGGCACATCCGACCATTAAGTTTACTATGGAACACTCGGATAGGGTTATCCACTATCTGGATGTGGCAATTTCAGTCACTCCAGAGGGTTTGCAAACCGATCTGTATACGAAACCAACAGATAGGAATAACCTGTTGAGAGTGGACAGTTTCCATAATAGGAACGTAATTAAAGCCATCCCTAAAGGTCAACTGATGAGAGCTAGAAGGATAGCCTCCACAGAAGAAGGATTTCGTAGGGCAGCAGGTATGCTCACTGACAAATTTGCGTGTAAGGGGTATGATCCCACCACCCTGGCAAGAGCTAGAATAGAAGTAGAGGGGATCGAGAGATCTGAGTTATTGGGGAGTGAATCGAAAAAAGAAAGACAACTTGGGAAGATACCCTTTGTGCAAACTTTTTGCAAGCAGTCTGGTCTTGTGAGAGGTGTGATTAACAAATATTGGCCAGTTCTTCAGCAGGATCCAACATATGGGGAATTGTTTAAAGAGCCTCCTTTGTATTCATACAAAAGAGGTAGGACCATAAAGAATATGGTCAGCAGGGTGGACCTTTCTACACGGTATGTGGAAATGAGTAAACTAACGAGTAAGAGGGGGACATTCCCGTGCATGAATTGCAATTGCTGTGGAGCCATTATGAAGGGCGAGTACGTGAGTCACCCACATACAGGTGAAAAGATCCAGATTCGATCTATGTACACATGTGACAGCAAATTTGTCGTTTATGCACTGAAGTGTCCCTGTGGTCTGATGTATGTGGGCAAGACGACCAGAGATGTCAGGTCCAGGATTCAGGAGCATAGAGGCTCTATCTGAGGATTCAATGCCACCAAACCTAGCACTCACACCCCAGTGGGCAAACATTTTCATGCCCTGGGACATGGGGTGTCGCAGTTGAGGTGGGTGGTATTGGATCATGTTCCACCACTCAGCAGAGGGGGAGATAGGGACAGAGTTTTACTTCAGAGAGAAGCTAGATGGATGAGGAAATTGGATTCCATCGCCCCGAGAGGGTTAAATGACATGATTAGCTTAAAATGCTTTTTATGAATTGTCACTAATATATGGCTTTTTGCTCTGTTTTCTCCCCTAGGTACTGATGCCATGTCATCGAATGGTGGGTGGTGTGGAGAGAGGGAACCTTGTATCCCTGGGGCAGTGAGTCACTGAATTGAGTAATTAACTGGCTGTATATCTGCTTCTGCATTTCATATATTTTGAATGCTAAATGTTGCTTACGCTTATGTTTCTTAGGTGTGTTACTGTTATTGGGTAGACACCTTGGTGTGTAGTGCCCAATAAAATGTGTCCCTGAGGGGGTTAATGTTTTTGCCTCACTGGTCAGCTGACCAAACGGGTGGGGTTTCCGTTGTGGGTGTGGTGCACTATGCTTCATAAGTTGTTGTACTGTGGAGGGTGATTGTACACTTGAGAAAGGGGGAAACCCCGAAACATGTTGTGTTAGTCACCTGTGGAATAAACAACTGTTTATACGCCTTTGGAGTGCCTCCTTCTAATCGTGTTGCCTTCTACATAAACTTATCTCTTCTTCAGGAGGAAGTCCTTTTGCGGGTCACCAAATCCAAGATCATGGTGGGAGATGCAGTTTAAGTGCAATGTGCGTTTTAAATTAGTATAGTCCTTACTTGAGACAATCATGAGCATTTGACGATCTTGTGGGCCACATATAATGGTGAAATTGGCTCAGAATCGGCCAGCGGACCTTGAGTTTGACACTTGTGCTCAACCCCTTTTTCTAGCCATCGCCTTTTGGCCCTTGCCAAAGTCACTCTCATTCTTGCACTTTTTCTCCTTTTTCTCCGGCTCCTAACACATTACTTTTAAAGTGTACCTGAAGTGATTCTAAGGGGTGAATTTTATGGTATTACCTTACTGTTAGGTGCCACCCAATGTGCCCAGCCTTCAACAATCAGTTTATAGCTGCACCACCTGCGGTTATCAGCCAGCAAAAGCAGCTTGTCGACAGAGAAACAGGAAGAGGAGGTATCAGCTGCAATGGGAATGCCCAGTTCACACTCAATGCTTGCCCATTGAAGCCAAAGATGCACCCCTTCCTCGCCTGCCCATGAGCTGTGGTGGGTGGGCAGGCTGGCAGCAATTTTTAGCCAGCTCGCTATCTGAATACTACTCTGCACCCCCATGGATTACCTCAAAAGCACTGGTGGGTGCATGAGCTAAAGACTGCAAGCTGCATCTATTGGTGAGACCTATGCTTCCTGTGCAAGCTGCTGCCTGATTACTGAGGGAATTGCCTGTCATTTGTGACTTGCTTGTGCATGGCTGCAATGCTGCAGTATTATCCAGGCTACACATAAATGTGGACAGAGGAACACACTATAAGTACTCTGTACCTGCATTAACTGGTGAGATCTATACTTCCTGTGCAAGCTGCTGCCTGATTACTGAGGGAATTGCCTGTCATCTGTGACTTGCTTGTGCATGGCTGCAATGCTACAGTATCATCCAGGTTGCATAGAATTGTGGACAGAGGAGAACACTATTAGTCCCGTTCCTACATTAACTGGTGAGCCCTATGCTTCCTGTGCAAGCTGTTGCGTGATTATTGCAAGCAAATCCCTGCATATTGAGCACTGTGGTTTTTTTTAATCTAGCTTAGATGCTTTCTGTGCTCGCTTGCTGAAGCATTGAAAAGAAAAAAATGACTCCCGTTATTAATTGAAGAGGCACAGACTAACCAGCAAGCTCATGGTGACCCAGAATTCATTGGGGTGTGTAAGGGACTACAATGGTCCTAAAAGCCCCCAGGCCCCCAGGGGGGCTTTTAGGACCATTGTAGTCCCTTACACACCCCATTGAGTTCTGGGTCACCATGAGCTTGCTGGTTAGTCTGTGCCTTTCGGATTTACAAGCCCTACTCCATAGAGCCAAATTAATCCACGCCATGCACTGATGAGGATCAAACAATCCGAAACAGCCTGTATGCATGTTGGATTATTATGGCTCTGTACATATTAACAAGCTGACACATCATTGCATTCCAGCGGTTCTGGAGGTGTGTTTAGCTTCTAAGGGTACAATGGTTAATTTGCATATATTCAGCAGTGGTGCCTGGGAGACATCTCGAGCTCACTCCAACCTGAATTATCGCAAATTCTTTCTGTTTTAGGAAAGCAAACTTTTGTTATTAATTGAATTAAGATACATGGGCCCATATGCAATTAACTTTTTCTCCAGTAACCTGAGAGGTCAGGCAAGGCTGGAACGAGAAGGGCATGACTGGGCGGACCCTGGGACAGAATGATCAAACACAATTGGGCTCCAGGTGTGAATTAAAGGTGGAGTGCCTGAGGCATCCCCCCCCCCCCAGTCAGATATAAGGCAGGAGCAGGAAAAGTTCCCTCTTTCTACCTGACTAGGATACAGCAAACTGGCTAATGGCACCATGTCGTCAGTGGCGAGGTCCAGTGACAGGAATGTTTACCCATGTCGTCACTGGCGAGGTCCAGTGACAGGAATGTTTACCCATGTCGTCAGTGGCGAGGTCCAGTGACAGGAATGTTTACCCATGTCGTCACTGGCGAGGTCCAGTGACAGGAATGTTTTACCAATGTCGTCAGTGGCGAGGTCCAGTGACAGGAATGTTTTACCAATGTCGTCAGTGGCGAGGTCCAGTGACAGGAATGTTTACCCATGTCGTCAATGGCGAGGTCCAGTAACAGGAATGTTTTACCCATGTGGTCAGTGGCGAGGTCCAGTGACAGGAATGTTTACCCATGTGGTCAGTGGCGAGGTCCAGTGACAGGAATGTTTACCCATGTGGTCAGTGGCGAGGTCCAGTGACAGGAATGTTTACCCATGTGGTCAGTGGCGAGGTCCAGTGACAGGAATGTTTACCCATGTCGTCAGTGGCGAGGTCCAGTGACAGGAATGTTTACCCATGTCGTCACTGGCGAGGTCCAGTGACAGGAATGTTTACTCATGTCATCACTGGCGAGGTCCAGTGACAGGAATGTTTACCCATGTCGTCACTGGCGAGGTCCAGTGACAGGAATGTTTTACCAATGTCGTCAATGGCGAGGTCCAGTGACAGGAATGTTTACCCATGTGGTCAGTGGCGAGGTCCAGTGACAGGAATGTTTTACCAATGTCGTCAATGGCGAGGTCCAGTGACAGGAATGTTTTATTGAAGAGGAAAGGCATTGTCACGGGACCTGTCTGAGCGCGGTTTACACGGTTTTCTTCTTATTGCTTAATGCATGTCAATGTTACTGTCGTGTTATATTGTATTATCTAAAATCTGTATTAAAGCTGTGGCCTTTAAACTCCAATTGGGTGTCACAGCTTTATTTTAAGTAGATGGTAAGGTTCGTCCCGTATGGGTCCTGCCCGGTCATGCGTTATCTCCTAGGAGATCATTTTCATCTTCTCTTTTAAATAACTTTTCAGCATTTTACAATTAAAAAAGTACCCAAAAGGAAGTGAAAAAATACTATTAAAATTATTTTGAGTTCTTTCATGTTTGCTGGTGGTTTAAAAATGCACTTTATTGACAAGGTGTAAAAATATTTTCAAACGTTTCAATAAAACGCCCTTCACATCACCAGCAAACCTGACAATGCTTAAACATGTTTTTATAGCACTTTTCCACCTACTTTTTATTTTTTAATTTTTTTGTACTTGCAAAGTGCCAAAAAGTTATTCTAAACAGAAGATGAAAACGTATCTCCTGGGAGAAAACTCAGGAGAAAAAGTATCACTTTTCACCTAAGTTTTCTCCTGGGAGATAATTTTTAATCTTCTGTTTAAAATAAAAATGTTAACACTGCAATTGAAAAAAAAAATACCAAAAGTAGGTGGAAAAGTTCTGGCAAAATTATTCAATGCATTTTCTTTCTTGATGGTAGCTCAAAAGTGGGCCATTGTGTGCTTGAGTATGACAATTTCTGACATAGTAAACTTAGATATACTGTAGTTGTATTTACAGAAGTTTCAACATGTAAATGTTGTGTCTTGCAGATGATCTATCAGCATGTTAGCAGGTCCCATGCAGCACAGTGCATCTTAGAGTTCAGCCACTAAGAAGGTCAGTGTTTTCCAGTGGAAACAGTGGCGCGTGGAAACAGTGACGCGCAGGGACACAAACTCAGCCAGTCAGCACTACTGTATCAACCACGGAACACAAACACTATTCACCCTCACTGTGCATCTCTGCTCAGTCTGCTGTAGTAGATCAGCCCCAATACACATGGGTCTACACACAATATCTATGGAGGTGCCTATCCCCTATACAGTATATGTTAGGATGCTGATACACATAATCTATACCCACACAGACAAAATTTCTTTGTGTCTCCAGAAGCCTCTGTCCTCCTTCCTCCCACAAGTTGCCCCCACCCTCTCCTCTCTATGCTGAGGATGCTGGGAGACGTTTGCTAGAAGTGTGTAGGCGACAAGACTCTATAAATAGCTGTGTCTCTCAGTCTGATCATTGCACCAATCTCTGTACTCTAGAATTCATCAGCCAGGGAAGTGAGGCTGCAGCATGCACACCCAACACAAGCACAAACTACATCACTTCCCAGTAAACTGCTCTATAACAGCACCGTGACGCCACCCTAGAACATTCAATAAGGGCTGGTGCACACCAAAACCCGCTAGCAGATCCGCAAAACGCTAGCAGATTTTTAAACGCTTTTTTTTATTTTTATGAGGCGTTTTGCTAGCGTTTTGCGGATTGCTGCTGCGGTTTTCAGTATAGTAGATTTCATATATTGTTACAGTAAAGCTGTTACTGAACAGCTTCTGTAACAAAAACGCCTGCAAAACCGCTCTGAAGTGCCGTTTTTCAGAGCGGTTTGCGTTTTTCCTATACTTAACATTGAGGCAGAAATGCATCCGAAATCCAAAAAATGCCTCACCCAGGCATTTTTCGTTTCTGCAAAACGCCTGCCGCTCTGGTGTGCACCACCCCATTGAGATACATTGACCAAGCAGATCCGCAGCCGCAAGCGGATCTGAAAACGCCCAAAAAGCCGCTCGGTGTGCACCAGCCCTAATAGAGTAAGCATTACCTGACAAATCTGTCCCAAATCAGCCTACCTGGCGTGAAAGGAAACGTATCTTTGTTGTAGCATTCCAAAATAACAGTACACACCGAAGCCTGCAAAATTGACTAACTTGACCATCCAGTTTACTAGACATGTGTGAGGTCTCGTTTCCACTATCGTGAATCCGCATGCGTCCAATGCACATGTAATGCAAGTGGATGGGCCTGTTTCCACTGTAGCGTTGTTGAGGTGCGTTTTTTTCAGCGGTGAAAAAACGCACAAAAGAGCCGCAGAATTCGCCTGCGAGTGGAATGCATGCGAATCGCATGCAATGTATTTAATAGGGAAATCGCATGCGGTTTCCCCATGCGTTTTTTGCCGCGAATTCGCATAGGTACCAATGTAAATTCACACAGGCAGTGACGTGGTTAAAATCGCATATACCCTCACCTATGCGAATTCGCGGCAAAAACGCATGGGGAATTGCATCCGCATGCGATTTCATCAGCGGTGGAATCCAGGCGATTCCGCACCGCAATAGTGGAAACGAGCCCATAAGGGGTCCAGTGAGAGCAACACACAATCCAAATTTTATTATAAACCTACTCCATAGGTTAGCACTATACCCTGATAAGGCTACATGTGGTTATCTAGTTGAACTGCAAAATGTGGCTGCATCTAATTCATGCTCCAATTAGTACTGCTGCACTTTCTCCATTGTCTGTTATGCCTGGTACACACCATGCAATTTCCTGCGAGATCGATAGGGAAAATTGATCATTTCAGACAGGTCCAAACTTATTTCCAATCGATTTTCTGATCACTGCAACATGGTGGCACATATATGCACTATATGCATGGAGTTTGTATGTTCAACCTGTGTCTGTGTGGGTTTCCTCCGGGCATGCCGGTTTCTTCTCACATCCCAAAAGCATACAGATAAGTTAATTGGCTTCCCCCTAAATTGCCCCTAGACTACGATACATACATGGACATATGACTATGGTAGGGATTAGATTGTGAGCCCCTCTGAGGGACAATTAAGTGACAAGACATTATACTCTGTACAGAGCTGTATATAAATACCAAATAATAATTGATTTTCTGCTCACTTCCTTACAAAATCGATCAGAAATAAACGATCGGAAATCAAAACAGACCATTGGAAATTATCGATTCTACCTCTAACGGTGCTCATACATGGTACAATAAAAACGTTTGATTTTCCTGTTTCTTCAACCAAAACGATCGAATTGAATGAAGTCAAAAATATATATATATATTTTCTGATCAAGAAAAACAAACGATTATCCCATTTTGTCAATAAAAATCTGATCGGACATTTTGGAAAAATCTTTATATTCAATCTAACAGAATAATCGAACGAAATGATCTAATCTAAAAATAAAAAACTGTACCATGTATGGGCACCATAGTCTAACGGGAAATTGCACGGTGTGTACATTCCTCTATATTGCAAGCTCGCAAGGGCAGGGCTCTCTCACCCTTTTGTGTCTAGGAATTTGCTATTCAATGTATTTATCATGTTACATTTATCACTGTAATTACTATGACGTCTACCAATTCTGAATTATGTAATTATATATCTATAGTTGGTGCATATCATTGGCTGTATTACTATGTTTGTTCTCTGTACAGCGCCATGGAATATGTTGGTGCTTTATAAAGCAATAATAATAATAATTGTGCAGTGCAACATTGTACATGAATGTTCCTATGTAACCAAATGTAGTGCAATCATGGCATTTTAGAATGAAGTTTTACGTGCATATATATATGTACAGTACAGAACAGCGGTTTTCTGCCTTCATTTACCAGATCTATTATAGATCTACGTACACTGCACACATTGTGCATGCTTGAGATGGCTCAGGGATGGATGGCTAGAAGAGCTTCATAGCAGGTTGTAAAAAGGTGCTACAAAGCATCCCAGGACCCCCGATGATTGGCGCAGACTGTGACTCCCCAGCTGTCCCCCTAACCTAGCCCTAATACTGTACATCCCACCTGAACCCCCTCCTCCCCCTCCTATCTGGGGGCTCCTCTCTCCCCATCGCCGTGGGCTGGGCTCTGTCCGTGGTGCTGAATCGCCGCTGCCCGAGCCGCGTCACGTGACTCCTCTACCTCCGCGCTCGCCGGAGATCACCGGGACAGGGGAGGGGGGGAGGAGCGAGTGCTCGGAGGGGGACGTACAGGTGGGAGGAGTGCAATTATCGTACAACGGGGGAGGGTGTACCCGGGATCTTCGGGAGTACCGGACGCCAGGAGGAGAGAGGGGGGCACCGGGAGCGTGGGCGGGGCTCCTTGCCCGGGCCACAAGATGCAGCGGCTCCGGCTGAACGAGGCTCATGCCATATACCTGGGGCTGCTGGCCAGGAAGGACGGGACCCGCAAGGGGATCCTCAGCAAGCGCAGCTCGGACAACAGCCGCTGGCACAGCCGGAGCTTCTCGCTGCTGCACAACCTGCTCTTCTGCTTCGAGAGCGAATCCAGCGGCCGCCCGTGT
Source organism: Hyperolius riggenbachi (assembly GCF_040937935.1). Classification (NCBI taxonomy): domain Eukaryota; kingdom Metazoa; phylum Chordata; class Amphibia; order Anura; family Hyperoliidae; genus Hyperolius; species Hyperolius riggenbachi. The sequence continues at coordinate 138,619,675 of NC_090648.1, forward strand.
GCGCTCTACTTGCTGGAGGGATGCAGCTGCGAGCGGGGGGCCAAGGGGGGCCCGGACAGACAGGTATATACCCCAATCTGCTGGGGGGGGGGGGGGATGCCTGGGGACAGGTGCGCAGGGCCCTGAGAGCTGCACTGTCATACGCAGTGGCCAGTGGAGGCAGGAGCACTCAGTATGCGTGGGATGCTGCAGGTGTACAGTGCTGGGACTGGGGGGGCTACAACCAAATAGCCTACATCGTTGAACTAACCTACATACCCCTGATATCTTCTGTCCAGCGAATTTTCCTACATATTCGAACAAACATCTATTACACTTACTTACCTGTCTCATACTCTCACACTAACCCCCCTACCCCCCAATCCACTAGTGCCTAACACTAACCCCAATACTAGAGCCTAACACTAACCCCCCTCCTTGTGCCTATCACTAACCCACACTCCTAATACCTAACACTAATCCCCCCCCCCAGTGCCTAACACTAACCCCTTCTTAGTGCCTAACACTAACCCCCTTCCTAGTGCCTATCACTAACCCCCACTCCTAATGCCTAAGACTAACCCCCACTCTTACTGCCTAACACTGATCCCCTACCCTTGTATTGCCTAACACTATCCACCCCCCCCCCTTAATGCCTAACACTTATCCCCCCCCCCCTCCCAGTGCCTAACACTAACCCCCCTCCTAGTGCCTAATACTAACCACCTACTAGTGTCTAACACAAACCCCCATTCCTGATGCCTAACACTAACCCCCACTCCTAATGCCTAACACTAACCCCCACTCCTAATGCCTAACACTAACCCCCACTCTTACTGCCTAACACTAATCCCCCCCTTAGTGCCTAACACTAACTCCCCTCCTAATGCCCAACAGTAACCTACCCTTGTATTGCCTAACACTATCCACCCCCCCCCTAATGCCTAACACCTATTCCCCCCCCCTCCCAGTGCCTAGCACTAACCCCCCCTCCTAGTGCCTAATACTAACCCCCTTCTAGTGCCTAACATGAACCCCCACTCCTAATGCCTAACACTAACCCCCCCTCCTAATGCCCAACAGTAACCTACCCTTGTATTGCCTAACACTATCCACCCCCCCTCCTTAATGCCCAACACTTATCCCCCCCCCCCCCCTCCCAGTGCCTAACACTAACCTCCGTCCTAGTGCCTTACACTAACCCCCTTCTAGTGCCTAACACAAACCCCCATTCCTAATGCCTAACACTAACCCCCACTCCTAATGCCTAACACTAACCCCCACTCTTACTGCCTAACACTAATCCCCTAATCCCCCCCCCCCAGTGCCTAACACTAACCCCCTCCTAGTGCCTAACATGAACCCCCACGCCTAAATGCCTAACACTAACCCCCACTCTACCTAACACTAAACCCCTAATCCCCCCCCCCAGTGCCTAACATTAACCCCCCTCCTAGTGCCTAACACTAACCCTCACTCTTACTGCCTAACACTAATCTCCCTCCTTAGTGCCTAACACTAACCCTCTCCTAGGGCCCAACAGTAACCTACCCTACCCTTGCATTACCTAACACTATCCCACCTCTCCTTAATGCCTAACACTTATTCCCCCCCCCCCCCCCCAGTGCCTAACACTAACCCCCCTCCTAGTGCCTAACACAAACCTAGCCCTCCTATTACCTTACACTAACCTCACCCTTCCAATGCTTAACACTAACCTAACCTCTTTTGCTTATGCATGTAGGCTGGCTCAACACCTAGGCTGAAACATTGGCGCAGGGAGCTATCTACATGAATAGACAGGCTAGGAAGGAATCATACAGGTATATACAGCAACAATGGTGACACTTAGGAGCTGGACAGACAGGTACACCTGTCAGGTTGTTTAGGGGTAAGTATAGGATGGTAGGCACAAGTGTTTCAGTTCTTCTGAGAATGAGTGTGTCCTATGCACTGTGGGTGGGAGAGACACATAACTCCAGCAGGAAGGTGTGCTTAGTATAAGTGATGACACCAGTGTATATAGCAGTAGATGTATGGGGGTGGTACAGGTGTATATTGCTGCCAGAGGATAGATAAGTTCAGAATGAAAAGCAAGTGGAAATTTAGGCAAGCTTCATGGATTAGATGGAGAATTAGATCACTATGTAGTGTGAGGACTGGTAAGAGTATGCTTTGTTTGCACACCTGGTTGAAGTAAGTGCATAATGCCCCACCATAGACAGGTGTATGCACAGTACTTCCATGTGTGGCCTTGTGGTGGTATCTGGAGATCTGAATAAGCAGGTGTTTTTAGTTGAGAATCATGGATGGGTAGGCAAAATGTTTACACAGCATTCCTAGGGTTAGATGAACAGCAGTTAGAGATAGCAGGAGCTGTAAGTTTAGAGCAGGACTGCATGACCTGAGCTGTGTGTGTCCAGGCTAATTTCCCTTAGGTGGCAGCCAATAAATAATATACTGTATAGCTTACAACAGCAAACTGACTGCTTCTTTCCTGAATTCTAATCCTTGACAGGAGGTTACCAGGCCTTGGGCAGAGAACCCTAGATATGCAGAACGCTTTTAAATAAAGGCAATTGGTGCAAATCAGTTTAACCGTGCAAGCTGCTTATTTGTGGTTACAGTATATGTCTATATGTGATACCCTTTTAACCACTTCAGCCTTCAGTCATTTTCACTTTATGCATCCGAGCAATGTTCACCTCCCATTCATTAGCCTATAACTTTATCACTACTTATCACAATGAACTGATCTATATCTTGTTTTTTTCCGCCACCAATTAGGCTTTCTTTGGGTGGTACATTAGAGCCACTTTACTGTAAATGCATTTTAACAGGAAGAATAAGAAAACAACGGAAAAAAATCATTATTTCTCAGTTTTCAGCCATTATAGTTTTAAAATAATACATGCCTCCATAATTAAAACTCACGTATTGTATTTGCCCATATGTCCCGGTTATTACACCGTTAAAATTATGTCCCTATCACAATGTATGGCGACAATATTTTATTTGGAAATAAAGGTGCATTTTTTCCGTTTTGCATCTATCACTATTTACAAGTTTAAAATAAAAAAATATATAGAAATATTTAATCTTTACATTGATATTTAAAAAGTTTAGACCCTTAGGTAAATATTTACATTTTTTTTTTGTTATTGTAATGTTTTTTTTTTATATATTAAACATTTTATTTGGGTATTTTTTGGGAGGGTGGGATGTAAACAGTACATTTATAATGTAAATGTGTGTTGAGTTTTATTTTTTTTTACTTTTAGTTGTAGTTTTACTTTTTGGCCACAAGATGGCGGCCATGAGTTTGTTTACATGACGTCACTCTAAGGGTAACATACGCTTAGAGGGACGCATGGGGGACGCAACAGCCAGAAAAAGCGGAGCTTCTGAGAGAAGCTGTCGCTTTTTCTGCGGGGGAGAGGAATCAGTGATCGGGCACCATAGCCCGATTCACTGATTCGTGGGCTAACGATCCGCGGCCGGGAACGCGCGATCGGCCGCGGGAGCACGCGGACGCGCTCATGGCCTCCTGGGCGTAGCCAGTACGTCCAGGAGGCCAAAGTAGTTAAAAGTCAACGGAAGTGAGAGGTATATGGAGGCTGCCATATTATTTATTTTTAAGCGATACCAGTTACCTGCCAGCCCTGCTGGTCTGTTTGGCTGCAGTAGTGTCTGAATCACACCAGAAACATGCATGCAGCTAATCTTGCCAGATTTGTCAAAAATATCAGAAATACCTGATCTGCTGCATGCTTGTTCAGGGTCTATGGCAAAAAGTATTAGAGGCAGAGGATCAGCAGGATAGCCGGGCAACTGGTATTGCTTAAAGTGATCCTTAACTAAAAAAAAATTCACTCACTTGGGGCTTCAACCAGTCCCCCGCAGCTGTCCTGTGCCTGTGGCGTGCCAAACCGGTCCTCCGTTCCCCCGCCGCGTCTTACTTTTCTTTCTGCCGACTGATCAGACGGCGGTCCACTGCACCCGCGTAGCCATTGCCTCGTGCATCCTCGTACGCATTCACATTAGTGAACTCTTCCTGCGCAGGTGCAGTAAGAGGTTCTCGCTTACTTCGCCTGCACAGGACGCGTTTGCTGACGTGAATGCTTAAAAGCATATGCATGGCAAGGGCCGCGCAAACGCAGTGGACTGCCAACTGACCACTCGGCAGAAACAAAAGTAAGACGCGGCGGGGGAACAGATGATCGGTTTGGCACGTCGCAGGCACAGGACAGCTGCAGGCGTCTGGGCGAAGCCCCAGGCAAGTGAAACTCTTGCTTTTTTGTCAGTTAAAGATCACTTTAAAAGGAAATAAATATGGTAGCCTTCATATCCGTCTCGCTTCACCAACTAGTGTACATTTCTAGTTTTTAAAACAGTAAATGCTCAGTTTTACATAGTATACACTTTTATGTTATTACTTGAAACTATCATGATGAATTGACATGCATTTATATCTGAATCCATCTGAAGTAACTGCAGAAGAGCAAATATCAATGGGTGTGAATCTGTCAATTAGTGAATCCACTAGGAAAGGCTGGGGATAGGAAAGATCTTGAATTTCACGTACTGTGCACAGAGGTTTATTTATGTGAGAAAATGGCCTAGATACAAGTAGTTGTTAAAAAGTTTATAATGTTTTGGGGTTCAGTGACAATGGTCTATGCCAGGAACAATTCATTTCAAAGTTAATGGTAAAAAAAGCATGCCCTGTTAGGATCCAGCAATCTGCAAATTTGGCTCTCCAGCTGTTAAGGAACTACAAGTCCCACAATGCATTGCAGTGGTCTGACAGCCATAGTCATGACTCATAAAGGCAAATGCATTGTGGGACTTGTAGTTCCTTAAAGTGAACCAGAGACGAAGCATCCTCATGTATTTTACCATATATATCAGTGGGAACATTAGAGAAAACACCTACCCTGCTCTCTGTTTCATTATTTACTGTTCAGATTGCTTCTTAGCAGCCTAGATAAAATCCCCGACTGAGCATTCAGTCTGGCTTTGCTATAATGACTCAGCTATAATGATTCCTGAGCAGAGCCACAAGGGGGCAGGCTTTGGCTTTAAAAGACAGCACAGAAGACAGACTCAGCTATAAAGATTCCTGAACAAAGCCAGACTGAATGCTCAGTCGGGGATTTTATCAGGGCTGGTAAGAAGCAACCTGAACAGTAAATAATGAAACAGAAAGCAGGGTAGGTGTTTTCTCTAATGTTCCCACTGAAATATATGGTAAAATATATGAGGGTGCTTCTCTCTGGTTCCCTTTAACAGCTGGAGAGCCAAGTTTGCAGATCACTGTGGTAGGATATATATATGGGGATGAACAGCGCTGAGAATAGTAGTGCAGTTGTATAAAGTTTAATAGGTAATGAATAACCTGAGTACAGTATTAAATAAATTCACCAGATTCAGTAGTTAAAAATAAAATCAAATAGCAGAACATAAAATGCACATCTGTTACATAAATCTATTACGGGTGAACTTTTCCATCGATACTGAGTTATATTCATATGAACTGCCACAATGTGAATTTAAGGTTTAGTCGGTGATACCTTCTACCCAGTGCTGATGAAAAGTTACATTGTGCATCAGCAGTGTGATACAAAGGATACTGTGAACTATGCAATAAAGTGGACCTGAACACAGAACTTCCTCTCGGCTATAAAATATAAGCAATAGCATAATAACATCTTTAAAGAAAAACATTTCTTTGTTACAGCTGATACAGATCCGTCAATACATCTGCAGTGTGTTTACTTCCTGCTTTCATGGAAGCAGACATAGGGTTAATATCCTGTGCTTACAAATTAGCTGCTCTGCGGAGGCAGCCAGCTGACTCAGCTGAAAGATCAAACTACAGTTGTGATTAGTCACAGATGAGGGGGAATTAGACAGGCTAAACTCTCTAAATAGATACAGGGAGCATGTCTCTATGTTTTCCTTCTACAGGCTGCATTTCTCCGTTTTCCTTCTGTCCTGTGCAAGAGTTCAGGTCCACTTGAAGTATGCTTCACTACCACTGTAAACGTGCACGTTGTCCAGTAAACACACAGCATGGTGCACGTTATTCCAACATTGCACTGCACTGCTGATGCCCCGATATGAATGTAGCATAGAGATATAATTACAACACGTTGCGATACTATTATAGTGTTCATTGCGACATAATGCAACACGTGCAGTGTGAAAGGAGCTTAAAGGAAACCAGGTACGATATAAACTAAAAGTTTTATACATATCTGGAGCTTCCTCCAGCCCCATGCGCACAAATCGCTCCCATGCCGCCGTCCTCAGTCTTAAGTATCGCCGGTACCGGGTCCCGTAACTTTGGCCAGTCGCGGCCAGTGTGCACAAGAGAAGTGCGCCCTCTACGTATCTCTCCAGTGGCTGCCAGAGTGATACGTGGAGAGTGCACTTCTCTTGCACTGCTGCCAGAGAGATACGTGGAGGGTGCACTTCTCTTGCACTGCTGCCAGAGAGATACGTGGAGGGTGCACTTCTCTTGCACTGCTGCCAGAGAGATACGTGGAGGGTGCACTTCTCTTGCACTGCTGCCAGAGAGATACGTGGAGAGTGCACTTCTCTTGCACTGCTGTCAGAGAGTTACGTAGAGGCTGGTTCTGCACAACCAGCCTCTGTGTCCTAATAGCATTCTTAAAACCCATCTCCGGTTCTCTTTAAAGCACCTGTATAAAGTATATGTTTACATTTAAAGCTAGGTCAATTAATTATAGGAATATGATAAGCAGTGTTCAGTATGACAGCATTCAGAAAAACTGCGCTCACAAAAATGGAGGGGGTTTTGTTTTTGTTTTTTAAAGGACCACTACAGTGAAAAGAGAAAGCAGTTAAAATCTGACAGAACCAACAGGTTTTGTACTAGTCCATCTCCTCATGGGGAATTCTCAGGGTTTTCTTTGTTTTAAAAAACATTTCCTGAATGGCAGTTGCCAAGTCTAAGGCCCCATTTATACTATAGGGTCCTTTTACACTTAGGGCCTGCTTCCACTACTCGCGGATTCTGGGTGCAGAAAACAGACTCCAATGAATGCCTATGGGAAAGCTGCATCATAAAAATCACATTTAGTGGAAACAGGCCCATAGGCATTCATTGGAGTTAGTTTTTTCTGCATCCAGAATCCGCATGTAGTGGAAACAGGCCATTAATCACTTGTTATGCATTTATTTCTTCTCCATAGCGGTGCATTATGAAAAATCTTTCAGTTAAAGGGGCACTATGGCTAATATCTTCTTTTTTGTCACTTTCATATAATTATTTGTGTGTGGAGCAATGTTAATAACATGTATTGTGGCAGATCAAAAGGATTTTTAACAATGCCATTATCCATCTATAGCCTTTAGAGTCATGTCGGAAGATTTACCTTTCTGACTCGACTCAGACTAATCCATTTAGCAGTAGGAGGCATTCGTTTCTGCAACTTGAGCTGCCCTTATTGTCCACCCCTCTGGTCAGCTCAGCTAGATTGTTCCATCTTCTAACTGCACTATTGTGCAGTTACTAAGCTCACTTCAGCGCAGGACAACGCAAAATAAAAGTGGTAACGCACATTAACGCTGCTTACCGTCGTATACAGTAGGTACAGTAACTCAAACAGGCAATGAAAAGTATGCTTTCCTGTACCTAGTAAGGTGTGCATTTAGAGGTAACACACTGCAAGCAGTGTGTTATCGTAACACTACATGTTACAATACGGCGCTAACTTCGCACTGTGAACGTCCCACAGGATTAGCATTGCAGTGCAGTAAGCTGCGTTATAAGAGTTGATAATGCAGCTCCGCAAAGTCCCACTGTGAATGAGGCCTGAGAATCCCCCATGAGAGATGGGCTTGAACAAAACCTGTTGGTTTTGTCAGATTTTAAGGCCCCATTCACACTAGAGCGTTTTGCAGTGATTTCGGCAAAACGCTCAAACGCTAGCGCTTTTTTAAAAGCGCATCGTAATGAAACCCTATGGGCCCGTTCTTACTTGCGCGATTTGGCTTCACCATTTTCAGCCGATTTCCCAGCGATTGCGTTGCAGTGCTATAGAAGCGCTAAATGCGATTGCGGCAAAATCGCCACAGTGTTCAGTGATTTTTGCGCATGAAATCGCGGAAAAATCACTCCTGCAAAACGCCGGAAAAAATCTTGCAACGTGATTTGAAGAATGATAACTAATAGGAAGGCAGTTATCGATTCTTCCCAATAACTGAACAATTTAAAAAGGTTTTATATTCTAATTTGATCATAAAATATAAAGTTCGGATCAATATGTGTTTCTTTTCCAATCAACCAAATAATCCTTTCACATTGATTTGCGCCACACACAGCACAGTTTTCTGTATGATTTGAGCATAAAAATTGTATTGAAAGATTGAATCTGTAGTAAAAATTGTACAGTTAATGGGCACCTTTAGATGACTGACCTGGAACTATAACTGCTTTACAACAGGAACCTCTGTTATCAGATCCATGTACAGTATAAGGAGAATAATTTCAGCAAAATCTCCATTACTATATTTTAGCCAAGTTTTAAAACACAATCAAATGTTTATTTGTGATCTGCAGCTGTGTGTTTATTTGTTCATCAGAATTTTGTTTGTCTTGAAATTAGGAAATCAGTAGAGAAATAGATTAGAGAAAAAAGATTAGCTAGAGCCGTTTTAGGCTTTTCTCTGCATCCAAGTTTCCCTGTGCTGTTTTTCCATGTATGCACTAATGAAAAGGAAGTTATATATGGTGTACTGCTGTCAATGCTTCCAGTAAATCAACCCTAAAAGCAAGGCCTATTCTACATCATAATTCTTGATCACACAACTGCATTACCATCAGTCACCACTACTCTGCTGTAATTGATTGCCGGGTTTGCTGCAATTAATTTGTCCTGCAGGTCACTTGGAATCCATGATCAATAAAGAACAATTAAGTAGCTTTGTATAAACCTAATCTCAGCAGCCTGGGTAGTGCCTATTCACTTGCATTTTTTTCTAAATCCAGATCTGTTTGCAGATAGGTAGGACATGTCTTCAGACTTTTATGAATTGTATGTGTAGTACAGCTGTAAGCCACTTTCACACTAGTGCGTTACAAGTGTCTCACTCCTTATACTGTAAAGCCCCATACTAGATGGATCAGGAAACGCTCAGTAACGCGGCCCTGTGGTTGAGCATTCCGCAATCCATCTTCCTATCCGTGGGAATACGCAACGGCATACGACGGGCATGAACGAGAGTTCAAACGATTGTGACAGCTTGCGTGGGAGCCGATCAGCCATGACAGTTGTTTTTTGCCTACACACTTACCAATGTCGCAGAAATGATCGCTCGTCGTGCAAAAAACGTCAGTAGTGGGATAAATCGATTGCAAAATCGTGACGTGGGTACATATCTTAACTTCAAGACACTAAAGTTGCATACGCACATGAGATAAAAGTCTTTGGAAAACAAATAATCAACACGATCAACACTGATAATACAAATAATCGTTTGTGTGTGTACACCATAGTTTGAAAGATCGATTGTTAAAACCTTCCTGCCAAACCTATGTGGCAGATTGATTCCTCGGTTTGCAATGATATTTATTTTACATGTGTACCCCGCTCAAGAGTTCACAATTCGTCTTGTTCTGTCTCTGCTGATGGTCGGTGACCTCCAACCCAGAAATACTACACTGCGCATGTCAAGTATGTCCGCTTAAACGCTTTACGACCGAAATCTCTGGCGACTACATATGATGTGAGCGCAGGTCGCAAGACAGCGGACATGGCATGGGCAGCGTAGTATGTCCGGGTCGGAGGTCACCGATCAGAGAGAGCCGAACAGGGTACATTGAAGGAGAATGGAGGGTGACGCCGGGGTATGGGAGGTGCGGTAAGACCATGCACAAATCCCCATACGCACATAAGGCATTCCTTTTTAAATAGATGAAATAATAATATGAAGATTTGTATAGCGCTTTTCTCCTGTTGGACTCAAAGCGCCCAGGTGCTGCAGCCACTAAGGATGTGCTCAAGGGGCCATCCTGCAGTGCTAGGAAGTCTTGAATTCCTTGCTGATCAGGTACTAGCCAGGATTTAGAGCTAAGGTATCCTTTAACCATTTCAGCCCTCAGTCGTTTTTCACGTTATGCATCCGAGCAATTTTCACCACCCATTCATTCACCAATAACTTTATCACTAATTATCACAATTAATTGATCTATATCTTGTTTTTTCCGCCACCAATTAGGCTTTCTTTGGGTGGTACAGAATTATTTTTTTCTAAATGCATTTTAACAGGAAGAGTAAAAAAAAAATTAAAAATTCATTATTTCTCAGTTTTCGCCATTATAGCTTTAAAGTGTAACTGTTGGGCATAAAATCAAAAATCAATTTTTTATTTTTATCTGGTAACCAAGTAATAAGGATGCTAACCAGGCAATCCAAAAGTTAAAATCTCTATTACTTGTCTTGTTTATAAATGATCATTCCCCAGTTTACCTGACTCTTATTTGGGACGTTGCCGCACAAAGGAAGTTGCAGTGCATGCTGGGTTGTCTTTTTTGCTTCTTTATTTCCTCTCAGACTTAAAGAGAATCTGTATTGTTAAAACCGCACAAAAGTAAACATACCAGTGCGTTAGGGGACATCTCCTATTACCCTCTGTCACAATTTCGCCGCTCCTCGCCGCATTAAAAGTGGTTAAAAACAGTTTTAAAAAGTTTGTTTGTAAACAAACAAAATGGCCACCAAAACAAGAAGTAGGTTGATGTACAGTATGTCCACACATAGAAAATACATCCATACACAAGCAGGCTGTATACACCCTTCCTTTTAAATCTCAAGAGATCATTTGTGTGTTTCTTTCCCCCTTCTGCTCTCATGCACTGAAGTTTCAGGCTGCTCTTTTCTTCCTGCAAACAGCTTTGCCCTTGTCTGTAATTCCTCAGTATGTGAAAGCCCAGCCAACTCAGAGGAAGATTTATCCAGCTTGTAAAAGATAAGAGAGAAGAGAGAAGCTGCTCTAATCTAAATAATACACAGGCAGTGTGCAGAGAGGGGCCTGGAAGGGGGAGTTCATAGCAGAACCACAACACTGAAGAACTTGGCAGCCTTCCAGAAACAGGCCGACAAGTCTGATAGGGGAAAGATACATTGATTTATTACATAGACTGTTATAGTAGAAAGTGCTGCAGTAAGCTAGAACACATTAGAATAGCTTTTGGAACTTGTAGGATAATAAAAAACAGGATGCAATTTTTGTTACGGAGTCTCTTTAAAGTAAATGTTTACCGTTTAAAAAAATAAAAAAGTCAGATACTCACCTAAGGAGAGGGAAGGCTCGGTCCTAATGAGCCTTCCCTCTCCTCTCCCGGTCCCGCGCAGAATCCCCCGTGGCAGTATTTGACCAGTTCGGTCAAATACTGCCACTTCCGCAGCCGAAGGGATGTTTCGGAAGCCTTCGGGAGCACTCGGGCTCCCGAGGACGGGGCTGCTACATAGTACGCATGCGCGAGCGCCTTCTATGACGCACTCGCACGTACGTAGTATGGAGCAGCCCGTCTTCGGAAGCCCGAGTGCTCCCGAAGACTTCCGAAGTCCCTGCGGCGGACGCGAACGGGGGAGCCAGCGCAGCACCGAGGGCATCGGGAGAGGAGAGGGAAGGCTCATTAGAACCGAGCCTTCCCTCTCCTTAGGTGAGTTTCTGACTTTTTTTTATTTTTTAAACAGTACCCATTGGCTTTAACTAATGTATAGAAGCAAAAAAGGACAACCCAGCATGCCCTGCAACTGCTTTGTGTGGCAACGTACCAAATAAGAGTCAGGCAAACTGGGGAATGATCATTTATAAACAAGAAAAGTAATAGAGATTTTAACTTTTGGATTGCCTTATTAGCATCCTTATTACTTGTTTACCAGATAAAAATAAAGAATTGATTTTATGCCCGAAAGTTACACTTTAAAATAATACATGCTACCATAATTAAAACCTATGTAATTTATTTGCCCATTTCCCGGTTATTATACCATTTAAATGATGTCCCTATCACAATGTATGGTGCCAATATTTTATTTGGAAAAAAAAAAGGTGCATTTTTTCAGTGCTGCGTCCATCACTATTGACAAGCTTATAATCAAAAAAATATTAGTAATACACCCTCTTCACATGCATATGAAAAAAAAGTTCAGACCCTTAGGTAACTATTTATGTGTCTTTTTTTAATTGGGTGAATTTTATTTGTGTAATTTTTAGTGTGATAGGTAAACAGTTAATTTTTTAATGTAATAATGTGTGTTTCTTGTGTTAAATGTATGTGGATGTAGTTTTACTATTTGGCCACAAGATGGCCACAGTCAATTTTTTTTTCTTTTTTTAGTCCTGGAAGTGAATGCACTTCCAGGAAGTATTGGGAGGATGGGAAAAAAAATTTCTCCAGAAAGATCACGGCTTCTCAATGAAGCCGTCGGTCTTTCTGCCGGGGACTTAGATCAGTAAATGGAAACAAGCGGGAGCGCGCTGCAGCCCAGCAGCAGCCGAATGGACGTGACAGTCACGTCTATTCAGCTAAAATGGTTAAAAGGCATACGAGGTGACCATTTAAATCTATTTTTACTTACCTAGGGCTTCTTACAGACCCTAGAAGTCTTCTGGGTCCCTTGCTGCAGCTCTGGTGCTCCCCGGTGTCCTGCTGGCCACCAGTAAGGCTTCTGTGCATGCGTGGGCCCACACCGTCAGACATACAGTAGTTGTAAACTTAGTTGTAAGCTGTTTTACTAAGCTTTTCACCTCACTTCTGGTGAAAACTGCAGGTTCCGTGACTTGATTTTGTGATGTCCAGGCTCCTTATGTGAGAAGTACAGAGAACTTTGCTTTTTATGCTGGGAATACACCATGAGTTTTTGTTGGCAGATAGATACAATCTGATTTCGATCGTTTTTCTGATGGATTTTCTTATAGAAGACAATGGAAATTGATCAGAAAAAAAAATCGGAAAATCGATCGGCCAGTAAAACCGCCAGAAAAACTCATTGTGTATTCCCAGCAATATGGAAACACAATATTGTACTTTAGGACAGGGCTTTTCAACCCTGTCCTCAAGGCCCACCAACAGTGCATGTTTTGTGGAAATCCACAAGGGCAGTTAATCAGCTCTGCAGAGACATTAATTACCTCACCTGCGGATGTTAGTGGTTTTCTGCAAAACGTGCACTGTTGGTGGTACTTGAGGACAGGGTTGGAAAGCCCTGCATTAGTAGATTTGGATTACAGGCTATACATAAAACAGGGGTAACATCAACCATTGGGGATTCAAGTTCATCTCTTGTTCCTATGTGGGCGCTGAGTGGCAGGGCATGTTTTAGTCTATGTAGAAGCTTCTTAATAAAATGTTTATTGTGAAATAAGTATAGGGTCTGGAGCCACGTACTACAGCACAGACTTCCCCAGTCTTTACAAACTTTGCAGCACTTGCTGTATACTGTATAAAACACAATGATTTTGCATGTAGCTTTTTATATGCATTTCCTTCCTATTGCGTATTGTTTTTGTGTGTAATTACGTTTGTATTTTCATTTATGGTCACATTTCTGTGGGCGAGATGTAAACAAAATAGAGCCACATGGCCATTGCCTTGTAGGACATTTTTAAGGGAACCTAATGTGAGAGTTATATGGAGGCTGTCATCTTCATTCTCTAATAAACAATGCCAGTTGCCTGACTTCTGTGCCGATGCTCGGCCTCTAATACTAACAGTTACTGGCCCAGAATGAGCATGCAGATCAGATGCTCTGACTGGTCTGACTGCACTGGCTGCATGCTTGTTGCAGGGGTGTGACTCAGACACAACTAAATTGCTCAGCATGACAGCCAGGCAACTGGCATTGTTTATAAATATAAAATGGAGGTGGCAGCCTCCATATTCTACTCACTTTAGATTTCCTTTAATTCAGTATTTATGTGCTTACTATAATGGAAAAACACAAAACAAATGCAGCATATAGTACATTTGAATACTGACATAAACACAACAGTACAGTGGGGAAGCTACAATGTACTTTTATGTCTATGTTTTAAAATCCCAAAATGCAAAAAATAACAATAAGAGGAAAGAAGATCTGGGCTCCAGTGCCTTTAAAGAGAACCTGTAATAAAGAAAAGTGCTATGGGGGGTAGAAGGGGATTGCCTCTGGATCCTAATGAGGCTTATGCTTCATCCTGTGCAGCACCGATCCAGTGCTGGCTCCCTCGTGCTTGCTCAGTAGAGTGGACCCAATCGTGCTCTGCTATTTCTGCCGGAACCCGAGGGGGAAGATGGTCCTGCGCCTGCGCTGGATCCTAAAGGTTAATATCGCCACATGCTGTAGGCGTTACTACGCTTCCGCACATTCACCGACAAGGTTTTCTGTGAATTCTTCTGGGAGGCCAGTGCTTGATCGGGGCTACACAGGAGAACGGGGGAAGCCTCATTAGGATCCAGAGGCTTTCCCCTCTCAAGGTAAGTACCCCGTATGGGGCACATTTTCTCTTTAAGTGCATCACTGCTGACTATGCAAATCATCCCTTTGTGGTCCCTGATAGCTAAACACCTCCAGAACCATGGGAATGCAATGATGTGTCAGTTTGTTAATTGTACAGAGCCACAATAATCCAACATGCATACAGACTGTTTCGGATTGGTTGATCCTCATCAGTGCATGCTATGGACTAATATGGCACTGTGAGGGACTTGAAACACCCAGAGGTACAGATTGCCCAGCAAACTCATGGTGAACCAGAACTCCTAGTAGTCTATAAGGGGCTCTGGGTATTCTGTAGTTCTGGCCCAAGCCCTATCCCATAGAGCAGTGGTTCTTAACCTGTGTTCGATTGAACCCCAAAGAGGTGAGTCAGTTTGAAGGGTTCAGTGAAGGAGTGTGTGTCCCCGTTCTGTTCAGTTCAGTAAATAGTGTATTCATTGAGTTATGTTTTTCTGTGACATTCATGTTTTATTCATTTCAGTGGTTTCATGTGCAACTGATGTATGGTTTAATTTGTGCAGTAATAACATATAGATATAGACACCAGCGGTTCTGGGTATGCAGCCTTTCATTCAGGGGCCTAAAGATATGATTTGTATATTGGGAAGTGATGCATCATGGGAAATTACACCTGCTCACTCAAGGCTGAATTATTGCAAATACCTTCTGTATTAAGAAGACAAAACTATATTTAGCCAGGCTTTTTTAGTAAGAGGGCTTTCTGGTCACTTTTAGCCCTCTATACTCCCCTAGTGGTTCTGGGTCACCATTAGCTTTCTGTGTACTCTGTAGACATTCATCAAAGCACTTGGGTTTAATCACAAGTTGATATGATAGTTCAAGTACCCTCTTGGGGAAAGGGGCAGGACACCTTCCTCTGTGTGATAATAGTGGTTGGCCAAGACAACGCATTCTGCTGTATTACTGTACCTCTAAGCAAGTTAGGCACCAGCTATCAACTCTGTCATAATCACACAACTGAAAATAAACAGTTGGATTGGGTAGAGATTATATAGGTGAACAGGCTAAGGCTAGGTCCACACTAGAGAGAGGAAAGTACTATTTCCTGGAATGGGACGCAGAAGACAAATGGATAATTTGATGGATCCTTTGTGAAGTATAGGATTTGTTCAGAAATGTTCTGACATGTCCCGAGTCAAGCAGTGATGGACACCGGACAGAAGTAGGACATGCCATAGATAGCAAGCTATGTCCGTTGTAATGGTCACCAACAGACTTTTGAATACAAATGGAATGTTCATGTAATTCACGGGCAGACAGCTGTTTGTCCATTCTTTAGGTCTTTGCAAGTTTCAGAGTTGCTCTGCTGGTGAGGAATTTGCATATACTTGTCATGCAAATTGCTTAGCTGCTCCCTTTGATGGCTTACAGTATAAATACCTTTTGCTCCCAGAATTCCTGACTGGTCATGATGGTTTGTTCCTGCTAAACTCCCCTGGAGTGTCAGCCTTGCTATTGTTTGCTAAAGACTATCTTAGAGTATTCCTTGGGAGTGCACTAGGCATCCCTTCTAGTGCCGTCAGGTTGTATTATTTGTATTGCCTTGTTCTGTCTCTCTGCTGCGATTGTCTGGTCGCCAGCGGCGGTCGACAGGAAATCGTTCTCTCTGTCTGGGAGTGTAGGCCAGAGCTGCGGTTGCTACTGGCTGCTCCATCTGTCTGGATTGCATTCGCCCTAGTGGTAGTGGCAGTGCTTCCTTCTGTATTCTGCCTTAGGGATGCTAACCAGAGCAGCGGTTGCTACTGGTAGCCCCATCTGTTTGTCTGTCTGGATCACATCCGCTCTAGCAGTAGCAGCGGTGGTTCCTTCTGTATATTACCTTAGGGGTGCTAGCCTGAGCAGCGGTTGCTACTGGTAGCCCCATCTGTCTGTCTTGTCTGGTACGAACGCTTGCTGTAGGCTCGGTGAGGTAACCGTTTAGCAAGCGTTCACGTTCTCTATTTCGTGTTTGTGTTTCATTGGTTAGTTAGGGTGGCACGCTTATCACTGGACACCTAACGCGCAGTGATCGTGTCTTAAACGCGTTCGCTGTTGAGAATGAGTGCGGTGTTCGCGTTTAGCTAGCAGTTGTTATTTTCCTTGATGTTTTAATCGTTGTTATGTGCTACGTCTTTCTTGCTGCATTTGTGCTCTGTCTGATTCGGTCTTGTGTAACTTTTGCCAATCCCCACTTTTGCGATTGCGTTCCCACTTCGGTTCTGTTGTTGTGTGTTCACCATCGCTGGGTGGCGACTAGATTGGTGGACACACATACATTCTGTCTCTGTGCTCTTTGATTCGGTCTTGTGTCACTTTTTGCAATCGTCACTCTTGCGATTGCGTTCCCACTTCGTTTCCATTGTTGTGTGTTCACCGTCGCTGGGTGGCGACTAGATTGGTGGACACACATACAGTCTGTCTCTGAGCTTTTTCTCTACACTTGTGCTCTGTCTAGTTCGGTCTTGTGTCACTATTGGCAATCGCTACTCTTGCGATTGCATTCCCACTTCGTTTCCGTTGTTGTGTGTTCACCGTCGCTGGGTGGCGACTAGATTGGTGGACACACATACATTCTGTCTCAGTGTTCTCTCTCTTTAAAGAGACTCTGAAGCGAGAATAAATCTCGCTTCAGAGCTCATAGTTAGCAGGGGCACGTGTGCCCCTGCTAAACCGCCGCTATAGCGCCGCTAAACGGGGGTCCCTTCACCCCCAAACCCCCCACTGCGACACTTGGTCGCAGACTTGGTCGCTCCTGGAGGCAGGGCTAACGGCTGCAGCCCTGCCTCCAGTCGCGTCTATCAGCGGCGCATCGCCGCCTCTCCCCGCCCCTCTCAGTGAAGGAAGACTGAGAGGGGCGGGGGAGAGGCGGAGATACGCGCTGACAGATGCGCGTGGGGCAGGGCTGCGGCGGTTAGCCCTGCCCCAACCAGGAAGCGCTCCCCCCGCTGAAACGAGGGGATTTGGGGGATCAGGGACCCCCGTTAAGCCGCGGGATAGCGGCGGTTTAGCAGGGGCCCACGTCTGAAGCGAGATTTATTCTCGCTTCAGACTCTCTTTAAGGGCGATCTTGCCCTGCATTGCTTCTACTCGTACAATTCCCATCTGTAATCTGTGGCGGTGCAGAGGCTGTGTTCGTCTGCACTCCACAGCTCCATCTGCCGTTGGGAATTTCTCTCTACAGGTGCATAGCACCATAGCTGTGTTCTATCAAATTATACGCTTGTGGAGGTTTTCCGCAGTGTCAGCGCACGTCCTGTGCGCTGACCACGGAAATAATTCTGCAATCGTTACAGGTCACAGCGGATTGCACACCCCGAACCTAGTGTAAAGCTGACCATACACTTCGACTCTATAAAGGCGTCAAATTGAATGGAAACATTTGACCCTCGCCTAACTAACAATTGATCATTTTATCAACCGAAAATTTATGGTAAAAGCCGTGCCCAATCAAGTTTATTTAGAATCATACAAAGGAGGAAAAAAGAATGGGGGGTATTGACAGGAATTGTAGGAAGCAGTGCAAAGGTACTGGTACAAAGGTATATATTGTAATATTTGCTGGTGCATTGTGGGTTAGTTATCAATACAGTAGAATGGTGTTATAGTAAGCTCTGATATAATAAACCTCTGGCTATAGTAAACTCTGTCTTCAGGTCCCAGCAAATGTGTCTGCATAAATACACAATGTATGACCAACTCTCATATAGTAAACCACTTGGCCAGATATATACAGTAGAATCTCGCTATAGTAAATCACTGGTTATAGCAAACTCTGTCCCCAGGTCCTGATCACGTGCCTATATAAATATAGAATATATAATGAATTCTGATAAAGCAAACGTCTCATATAGTAAGCTACGTGGCTAGGTACCTTACTGTAAAGGCTGTGGAGTTGAGTAGTAGGAGTTGGAGCAATTTTGAGTACCTGGAGTTGGTGGTTTCATTAACTTGGGGAGTCAGAGTCGGATGATACTTGTACCAACTCCACAGCCATGCTTACTATAAAGCAGGGGTCTCAAACTCGCGGCCCGCGGGCCATTTGCGGCCCTCGATACAATATTTTGTGGCCCTCACCGGCAAAAGCTTCCTTATAGTTCGCTTCAGTGCTCCGCCGCATCCCCGCCGCTAAACGAGGGCTGCAGAGCCCCCAAATCGCCCGGGGGGCAAACCGCCGGCATTTCCTGGAAGGGGCAGAGCTTTCAGCTTCAGCTCTGTCCCTCCTGACGTCAATCGCCGCACGGATCGCCACCTCTCCCCGCCCCTCTCTGTGAAGGAAGAGTGAGAGGGGCAGGCAGAGGCGGCGATGCGCCGCAATTGTGAAATTCCTTATGCGGCCCAGCCTCATCCTGACTTTGCCCCCTGCGGCCCCCCAGGTAAATTGAGTTTGAGACCCCTGCAAAGGGATATATATATATATATATATATATATATATATATATATATATATATAAAATTTATTTTTAAATGGATGCACAAATCAATTAACTGCTGCTACCGTTTCTCTCTATTTTACCTTGAAGTATATGACTGAAAGATAGCGCGGTGCTTTGAATAGTCTCTGAGCAGTACTATGCTTTCACGTTAAAGCTAATCCTTTACAAAGCGATATAGCAATGCATGCAAGCGTATTCTTTTGAGACGACTCTAATGTGTCATTTGTCAGTTGAAAGAATTCTTTCCTGCCATGTGGACAGGCCAGGTATGCACGGCAAGAAGTTCTGGTAAACAGGATAGGAACATTGTGCTGAAGGCAAGAATAGTGTGGGCAGCTCGTTACTTAATCTTTGAGTGTGAACAGATGTGACTGCAATGTGGAAAAGCATACAACTAGGGAGAAGATGGAGAGATATTTATACAGCAGTATCTGCTGTATGCTACAGAAGAAATATGTACCAAAATAGTTTTGGTTATAATTATAACACACCTTTTCTTGTCATTCCCCAGCTGCCACATATACATGAGTATGGCGAGTGCCAGTGATGTCATTAGCTTGTAACGAGTGGAGGGGCAGTTTTTTTTTTTGTTTTTTTTAAGCATGGTACCACACAAAGTATTTATGGGAGGGGGGGGGGGGATGAACCATATTTCCCTCCCCCACCCCCAGTAGTACACTTTAGTCTCAGGGAAAGGAGGTTGTCTGTCCATGTGATGGGGACACAACTAAAGCAAGTTTGAAGCCCATGGACTGCCTTCTACTTTATTGTATACCTGCTGGAGACCAGCAAAGATATAGCACTATTTGAGGTTCGAGGAAACCATGGTTGGTTTTAAAATTAATGTAAGTTAAAATGACTGACTAAAATCAGCCATATGTATTTTCCCTTCATATTTGCTGTGATAAAGAAGCCCAAACAATACTGAACCACTGCACAATGCTGACTGGCAGTGCACAAATCCCGCCAAAGCTAGAGGTGTGCTGACACAGAGTCTGCTCTTATACAGTATGTCTATAGAATATACTGTAACAGGAAGTAGGAGGAGCAACCCATGTGCTGCAGTTAGCATACAATTCTGTGGCAGCACTCCTGTGGCGTAAAGGCCCTTTTCCAGTGAACTTACTTTGATCTGATTTTCAGCTCGCTGCAGCAAGATAACTGAAATCACATAGCTCCTTTTCCATTAACACCATTCAATTGTTTAGCAAACATAGTTGCATTTGTGTTACGTTTGAATTAAAGAGAAACTCCGACCAAGAATTGAACTTTATCCCAATCAGTAGCCGATACCCCCTTTTACATGAGAAATCTATTCCTTTTCACAAACAGACCATCAGGGGGCGCTGTATGGCTGATATTGTGGTGAAACCCCTCCTACAAAGAAATTCTGAGTACGTACTCTTGGCAGTTTCATGTCTGTGAACCTTGCTGCATTGTGGTAAATAGCCGTTTACAGCTGTTTCCAACTGCCAAAAAAACATGCAGCAAATACATCACCTGCCCACAGTAAAAATGTCACCATGTAATAAATGTCTGAATGTAAATCTGGGATTTAAAATATTTTACAATGGGCAAACACTGACTAAATCATTTATACATAATTATTGTAAAAATGAAGCACTTTTTTATTACATTATTTTCACTGGAGTTCCTCTTTAAAGTCAATGGGAAGTGCAAGAAAATCAAAACTGCATACCAAATTATACAGTGTGATTTTCTTGTGATTTCCATTTGCAATTGCAATTACACAGTGAAAATGGAAGATCACACAAAGATGTGGAAATGTTTGGCAAAAAATTTAAAAATGGCAAACGAAACGCAAAAACTGCAGCAAACGTTAATCTCTCCTGTACATCGGTTTGGAGAGAATTTGGCGCATCCCTCTTTACCAAACAGCTTTAAAGTGGACCTGAACTCAGAACTTCCTCTCTGCTCAAAAAGATAAGCAACAGCATAATAACCTTTAAAGAAAAACATTTCTTTGTTACAGCTGATACACAACCTGCAATAAACCTGAACTGTTTTGACTTCCTGCTTTCATGGAAGCAGGGTTAACATCATGTGTTTACAAATTAGCAACTCTGCTGTTTCAGAGGAGAGTCCTGAGCTGACACAGCTGAAGTGATCAAATTGCAGTGGTGATTATAGTCAGAGATAAGGGGGAATTCGGCAGGCTAAACTCTCTAAATGCGTACATGGTGCATTTATCTACAGGTAAAACTCGAAACATTTGAAGATCGTGCACAAAGGGCATTTATTTCAGTACTTCAACTTAAAAGGTGAAACTAATATATGAAATAGGAACCCTTTGCAGGTGTTTTGGATTCATTAGCTGATTAGAGCTGATTGGAACATTTTTACAATATTCTAGTGGTCTGGGATTTTCATTTTGGGGTTCTCATAAGCTGTAAGCCATATTTAAAACAGAAGAAAAAGCGAGCACGCATAATTCAGCAATAAATATTGCTTGTTATGTATAAAATTAGGGGGAAAAGGTCACAGACCCAACATAAGACATTTAGAAACAAGAGAAAAGCAACCCCGCTATATATAAAATAAAAATGAGCACTAATTGGGCCAAGGTATCAAGAAGTAAATATATCTTTATTAAAGCCAAAAAAAATGGGTTAAAAACATTTAAAACAAGGCAAGCCGTATCCAGGCCTATATAAGGCCCCCAATAATGACAATAAAACAAGTGGCCTCGCAAACAATAAGATGTACAGCAAAAATATTAAGATGCGTTTAGATAGTTCACCCCTCTCAAAACATCACGTGAGCTGAAGATCAGAGTAATATCAATATATGGTAAAGAAATGGATATTTAATTTAAATAAATTTGAATTTTAAATCACACAATGTGTAGGGAGGAGCGCGCCTATATATGCGTAAATATATAGAACACAACGCTGTATCAATAATAATGCCTGACTGATGCTACATCAAAATAAGTGCTAACAATTAAAATCCATCAATCAAAAACCAAACAGGAGTCATAAAGTGCATATTAAATAGGAGCAATGGCTTAACAACAAATAAGGTGCATAGTGCTACAATGTAATAGTGAACAACAAGGACAATTGTATGTGCTACCAATGAAAAATGTAAGAGGAATTAAATTCAGTGAAAGATTGATGAAGGATGCAGGATGTAATAGCACAATTAGAAATAAAGGATAAAAAAGATAGGTAGAATAAGATATAGTAGCATGAGTGAGGAATGGCGAGGCTCACCTAGATAATGTGATAAATGAGGCCTGGGGACGGCTGCATGGGTCCCCATGCAGCCGTCCCCAGGCCTCATTTATCACACGGACTCCGAGCCCAGCGCGGAGACGGAGCAGTGGTGACCAGGGGACTCGCGCCGGTGGAACAGGTAATGTATTGCCGCTGTATTGCGTCGGTCATTGGGCAATTCGAACGCCGCTATCAACGCACTCCCACCCGCCGGCAATCGAGCGAAATCTTCCGCACGGACAGGAACGACGGGAATCGACGGGAACAATCGATTTCATATGGAAATCGATCGTTCGGTCAACGTTTGCGCGACGATTATCGGCGGGAATATCGGTAAGTGTATGGACACCTTAAGGGATGTTAGTGGGCTTCCGTGGATTAACCTCAGTTTTGTCAGTATTTAGTTTCACCCAGCTATCATTCAACCACTCCTGAAGCTAAGCTAAGCATGCAATTATTTGTGGAGTAGGTTCTGTCACGGCAGGTTTGAATAATAAATATAGTTGGATGACGGGCGTAGCAATAGGGGTTGCACCCTCAACTGCACTATTAGCTCTTTATTGGTCCTGTGGTTGTAATGATCACAAATGCTTTGAATTAGCCTTCATGCACCTCTGACACTGTTGTCCTTGGCAGGATTTAGAGCACAGTATCAAGTGTGTGGGGGGGGGGGGGATGTAAAACTTGCACCGGGGCTCATAGCTCCTTAGCTACACCACTGGTGGGTGTCATCATTAGCTTAGGAGTGGTAAGTTGGACCAGGTTTTTGAAGGATTTTTCTAAGCATGCCAGTCTACTTCTAAGCATGCCAGTCTACTTCGGGAAAAGCATTGTGAAATCTAGGTATTCAATGTTGACTCTATGATGGTTTACTGGTGGTGGTTTACTAGGTCACACACAGTATGCTTTTCAGTAGGGGCTCTGTGGCCTATTTATGGTGCCCCTGATACTCCTCTCAGCTCAGCTCTACTACTTTTATCACTGTCTTGGTTTATCATCCATGGCATATATGTTTCTGATGAGGTTCTATGCAGCGGATAACTGAGATGGCCCCATGCTGTGAGGTTTCCTGCTATCTCGCTGAAGAAGTCTTCATTTTCTGCACAGAGTTGGTATACATCTGCAGAGAATTCTGAAAGGGAGTAGTTTAACAACAGGCTTCCAACCTAAAGCAAACCTGAAGCAAAAAAAAGTATGATATAATGACTTGCATGTGTAGTACGGATAATGAATAGAACATTAGTAGCAAAGAAAACAGTCTTATATTTTTATTTTCAGTTTATATAGCTTTATTTTTATAATATTCATTCTGTCATATTTGCAGTTTTAAAACCACACTGTCTTTTAAGCTATAAATCAAAGCAGAAATAATGACCCCTTGAACTTTCCTGCAGTAAAACCTTCTCTCAAGTTGTCTCTCACTGTTTCTTGGCTGTTCAACCACTTAACGACCAGCTAACACCGATTGGCGGCGGCTGGTTGCAAGTGGATTTACATTGAAACGTTTCCTGTCAGTTCATGGCGGGGAGCTCCGATCGCGGCTCGCAGGCTAAATGTAAACACCCAGGGAAGAAATCTGCCGCATGCAGGGGCCACATTGTGTCACCACTCCACCTCCCCCTGTGATTGCCTGTAGGTAATCAGCCACCACTGTAGCAGTAGCAGCCACTTATCAGCAGCCACCACTATGCCAGCAGCAGTAACAGCCACCGATTTGTAGCTGCCACTGTGCTAAATGCACACGGTATTTGGGTTATGTCTAATGGAAATGTTTTATTTGACAAAATGTCACAGACATAGTGCACCCAGAGGTGGCCTTGGGGGGGGGGGGGGAGGCAAGCGCACCAGAAGGGGGCCCCGCAGTCATGCCCACTGCGCTTGCACTGAGAGCCTCATTCTTCCCCATCCTTGATTGCGTGCCCACGGACGAAAGTGCCCTGCGCATTGACATCATGATTTACATCATGCGCATAGCACTCCCGTCCATGGGCGCGCAAAATACCACCGACCCAGTGCGGACCACTGTGAGTCTATGACAATCAACCTCTCACAGGACTCAGGAGCATCATATTTTGAAATTTGCTAAACAGATAAAGACTCTACAATACCACCAACCGAATCAGAGTCAGCCAGCAAAGTCAGGCCAACAGACACAAGACATATCACCCTGTCCCCTGGTGGTCATGCAGAAAAGGCATGGGGAGTTCCCCAGCTCCCTATTCAGCCTCGCACCCATCCCCAGCCAGTCTGGTACACACCCCTAGCTCCCCAGCCAGCCTGTATATATCCCAAGCTCCCCAGCCAGCTTCTACCTAACCTTAGCTCCTCAGCCAGCCTGGTACCCATCCGTAGTGCACCAGCTAGCCTAGTACCCATCCCTAGCTCCCCAGCCAGCTTAGTACCCATCTCCAGTTTATTAGTTAGCTTAGTGGCCTGGCCCTTTAACAAACTTTATTGTTTTTAAACAATAATAAGGCGTATTGCATTGGAAGTGCACAAGTCCACGAGCATGGTGGTATGGTAGATGGCCTACACTTATGGCTCTAGGCCCTGCATATGACACTCGCCCCAGGCCTCACATACTCTAAGGCCGCCTCTGAGTGCACCTAACAGCAATCTGCAAAATTGTGTTTATTTTCACTAGTTTTGCCCCCTATGACTTTCAAGAATGGCGACATGGCCCTTAGCCTAAAAAGTTTGGACACTCCTCATCTAGAGGCAGTGAAGCAGGCCCAAACCGCAATACTTCCCCAGAATGTTTCAGTAAGGGGTTCAAATTTTTGGCCCGGTATGTAGGGTTTGCCTATCACAATACTTATTGCGTTTCTTGGGGTTTTCTTGCTAAAAGTTTTGTTTTTGTCTCATCTTTCCATAGAACATTTTTTCAATAACCTTCTAACTTAACCTTGTGGTCATTAGCAAGCAGTAGACAAGTTTGTTACAGATAGCGATGGCTTTTCTCTTACAACACGTGCTGTATACTGTTGTTATTCAGTGTTCTTAGGATGGTGGACTGAAATACAGTGCTACTTGAAAGTTTGTGAACCTCTTAACATTTTCTGTATTTTTATATGATTTTGATCTAAACATCATCTGATTTTCAAAAAAAGCCTCAAAGTAGATGAATAAAACAAAGAAATGAAGCAAAAAATATTGTGTTTGTTCAAGTATTTATTTGAAAAAAAAAAAAAAAAAAAAAGATCCAATAACATTTCAGCGTGTGGTAAAACATACTGTACTTAGGATTATTATATACTGTAATTTGAAGGTGAAGTCGGAATCTGATGTGTTAAATTATTATTCAGTATTTTTCACAGAGTCTTTAGTTATTGGACTAAATGCCCCTCACAGGAGCTCACAATTTAATTCCTACCATAGTTGAGTCATTTGTGGAAGACAGCTATAGAGGCTGTGTGATGCAGTAATTGGTAAAGGACAAATATAAGGCTGGTTTCAGACTACAGTATATCCACTTTCCCCCTTTCATTTTAACAGTTCGCATACATTTGTTCCATTTTGTGTGTTACAGAAAAGACCAAAGACTTGTTTCCCTCATTTTTCCAGTCAGCAAGTTCTGTTGCCATTCATTCTGTGAAAGGCACAGCTCCTATCCAGAACGTCAGCGGACACTGCAACAGATTATACACCGGAGACATGAGCATTGCAGTAAATTGCAACACAATGCTCATGTCAAGTGTGAACTGTGTTTTACGAGATGATATGGTTAAGTCATTGTCAGAGGGCAGCTATAAGAGGTCCTGTGGTATAGTAATTGGTAGAGCACTTATATATGTTTTATGGTACAATCATATGCAGAGATCAGGCATGTAAGGCTATGTGCTCCCGTGGACAGAGTCAATAATGAGATGTCCTATAGTACAGTCTCTGGCAGATATAGCACAGTTGGTAGGTAGGTAGGTATAGTACAGTAACTACCACAGTGAGGCTACTTGGCACAGCTAATGCCAGAAGACATCTAAGAACAAATCATCTAAGAACATAATCATCTAAGCACAAACATTATAGGTTGGAAAGTGCAGTATGCATATTTGTGCTTAAATAATAAGGTGCTGGTCGACAACAAAATATATGTGCATTATTTATTTTATCTCCATTTTAAAATACTGGCATGTCACGCCAAGTACAGTATATACAGCAAAAAATATTACTCTGTGGGCCAGATTTATCAAGAGTGTCTGAGACAAAATATTAGGAGGTTTTTAGAAATCCGTGCAGAACTGTCTCAGGCACCCTAAGAAATCACTAGATAGTGCAGATTCCTTCTTAAACTGTAAGGAATGGAAGGAGCTAGGAAGGTCTCTCAGGCAGTGCTGTGTGTGAGGGGAATTGCTGTTGCTGAGGTAACCAATACACCTGCTGTCAGCAAGCTCTGAGTGAGGGGGGAGGAGCCCTTCACAAATCACATCTTGCCCGCACTATATTTAGAACTGCTAATGAGCACTTCTTAATCTGCAGCAGTGAAGGAATGGATTTGCACTTTTCTTAACTGTAGTGTAGCTCTAGAAATCCACCCTAAACTGCCGCTATTACCTAGGCTTTGGGAAGCTTCTTACTATCATGCAGAACTGTTCTTCTGCTGGTTAGAACAGTTTTAGAAGAAAAAACTGTCGGTAATGCTTTGATAAATCTGGCCCAGTGCTTCTAAAATGTCCCCACTGTTTTAGCCAGGTGCTTTGCTTATGAGTGACAGCAATTTTAAATCACGGCTATAATCAATCATGCAGGTGTATTTTCTCAATAATCAGAAGCTCATTTTAAGATGTTAACCAGACTTCGGTATAACAACACTAAAGGTGGCTATACATCTATAGATTGACCACCCAATTTAATAATTATATCTAATCTGATGAAAATCGGTGCCACCAAAAGCATGCCTGATCGACGATGCGACCAATTTTGGGCTGAAATTGGTCAATGTTTGGATCGGACATGCTGGAAAATCTCGGGCTGACATCCTCAATCAGGTACGCGATGGTAAATGCGTGCGATAATTGCGAACGGCAAATGGAAAGCCCCTGGCTGTCCCCCCTAATGTACATGTATCCTCCCCCTCCATGTGCCACTTCATTAATACTTTATCTGTCTGGTATCCGCGACTGTGTTGCACTCCTCTTCCAGATTCGTGCCCCATGTGATTGCCAGCATATTGCACGTGGGGGCGCATGTGTGACATCACACATGCGCCTTTTGTGCAGTACTCTGGCAAACACATGGGGCATGGATGCGGAAGAGGAGTGCAGACACATCGGCGGACACTGGACGGTTAAAATATGAATGCAGTGGCACTGGGGGGGGGGGGGGGGGGGGAGGGGGCAGGTTACATGTACATTAGGGGGGACAAGGACCAAAGGTGACAATGTGATGTCACAAGGCCGATTGCCAAAAGGGAATCAGCCTGCGGTTTATGTCTTCCAACAGATCTCTCTCCGATAGGATTTGATCAGAGAGAGATCTGTCTATTGGTTGATCGTTAGATGTATGGGTACCTTAACACTCATAAGATATTTACTATAAATTGCATAGATATGTTTACATTATATTATATAACATAGTTAATGGCAATGTGGCAATGTGCATTTTATTAACGAGCTTTAATGTGTGTTTTCTTGTAGTTTTGTTTCATTATCAACTTTAACCATGAGAATCAGAAGCCGCTAGAGCTGCGGACAGAGGACTCCAAGGACTGCGATGAGTGGATAGCAGCGATCTCGCGGGCCAGGTACAGTGTGCAGCGATACAGTACAAGGCATGCGGGTGTGCATGGTGTGCTCACATCTCATAATAAAGGTGACTGTACTTTCCATGCTATAATGCGCATTAGCATCCCAAAAACATTGCAAAATTAATCAAAACACAACATTTTGGGCAGCACGTTGGCGTAGTGGGCAGCATGGTGGCATAGTGGTTAGCGCCCTCGCCTTGCAGCACTAGGTCCCTGGTTCGAATCCCAGCCAGGTCAACATCTGCAAGGAGTTCGTATGTTCTCACCGTGTTTACGTGGGTTTCCTCCGGGCACTCCGATTTTCTCCCACACCCCAAAAACATACAGATAAGTTAATTGGATTCCTGATAAATTGGCCCTAGACTACAATACATGCACTACACAATACATACATAGACATGTGATGTGCCTGTGGTAGGGACTAGATTGTGAGCCCCTCTGAGGGACAGTTAGTGACAAGACTATATTCTCTGTACAGCGCTGCATAAGATGATGACGCTCTATAAATACTAAATAATAATAAAAATACAGACATCAAACCAACAAACGTTGATTCCGGTGATACCTTTAATGGCTAACTATACATGGTTTATTGCGAGCTTTCCAAACGTTACGTTTCTTCTGCAGGCATTATACAGAACTGGATCAGAACCGTAATATAAAGTTTCCAAACATACTGTGAATTTACCCTGTAAGCTCATTATTTAGTTTCATCCTAATAACCAGCACTTTTTTGTTTGCTTTTAAACCTCTTTAGAGCATGCGGTATTGTTTATTATTTGTTGAATTAGCTGGTTGTGCACACTAGGCAATAAGATGTCAGAGAGCCACCTCCCCTCCCCCCTTTTCCCTGGGGAGGTATTTGTATTTCGGGTTTCACCACTTTGCCACAAACTGCAGTACTGCTGCTTAATATACCCTCTGGTGGTTAATCAGAAGGTAGCATCGGAGGGTCACAGAGATGCGCTCTGACGAAACATTCGCTCCTGGGAGCAGTGATGTAAGTACAGATGACAGGGCCCTTGGCGAGCTCATTATAGAGACCCCTTGCTCTCCAATGTAAGGCTCAAAGGCAGTCTTAGTGCTCAGACCCAAGCCATTACAAAGCATTACTTCTTGCCTTCATCAATGTATGTGCATTTGTTTTATCCAATACTATTTATCAGATCCTATTGAGGTCTATAAATTATTTTGCAGTCAGGGAGTTCTGAATACAGTACTGATGGTTTCCTGATCCACAAAGCAGTCATACGGCTTGGTCCAATTCATTTTTTCTTCTAAATCTTCTCCTGGGTAACATTTCCACATCTTATCAATAAGATTCCTTATAAGCCACCAGCAAACAAGAAAATACTCAATAATATTTGACAGTACGTTTTCTCCCACTTTTTGGAGCTGAAAAGTTAGTTTAAACAGAAGATGAAAAAGTATCTCCTAGGAGAAAACTGAGGAGAAAAAGAGAATTGGATCAGGCCCATAGACCCTTATTAAATTAACTTTTCTCCTGGGTTTTCTCTCAGGAGATATTTTCACGGTTTATCAGTCAAATACTTTTTAGGCTGGTTTTACACTTGTTTTGTGCAATGCGCATCGCACTGCAGAAATGAGGTGACAGGGTCATATGCATAGGCCCACCCCCTGGTTAGTGACGTACTCCCTGCTGGCAGAAAGTACGTCACTGGAATTTGCGGCGGGCATGCCTGAAAGGCATGCCCATGAGAGGTGCTCGGAGTCCCTTTAACTGTGGCGGGGGAGAGTACCGCGGAGCGATGCAACATGGCCAGTGTGCAAGGGGCCTTAAGGGGGCCACACACCATACAATTTTTTAAATAACTGTTCAATTCAAGAATAGCAATCAATTTTTCTAACTGATTGTAACAATTCAAAAATCTGACCAATGTACCACACACCTATGTTCAATGTTTCGCCAATTATGAATAAAATAATTGAAAGCTCAGAAAAAATTTATTGCAGCTGTACATCAAGTAATTGACAATCCATCACACACAATACAATTCTTGATAAAGTTAGTCTGAAATTTCCAATATATCCAATCTCCAAAACTCGAAAAAAAAATGGGAAATTCGATCAGATTTATCAATTGAAAACAAAGAAAAGCTCTCGATTTTTTTTTTTGGGACAACTGGTCGAAATGATTGAATTGGTGAAAAATGTGATCTTTTAATTGTATGGTGTGTGGCCACCTTTAAAGTGTACCGAGAAGGGGGATATAAAACAATGATACATACCTTCAGGCTGATTGCTCCCTTCAGGCTGATTGCTCCCTCGCTGTCCTCCTGCGCCGCCTGAATCCTCTGCTATTCAGCCCGGTAATTCCTTCAGTCAGTGAATGTAACAAGTGCGGCCACCACAACCCCTGATCTGAAGGGGGAGGTCCTGTATCAAGGGAAGGAGTTTGGCCCTCACAGTCCTGGGCCCTTGTGCAGCTGCAGAGCCTGCTCTCCCATTAGTTCCACCTCTGGTGCCTACCTCACAGCTTTC
Source organism: Hyperolius riggenbachi (assembly GCF_040937935.1). Taxonomy (NCBI): domain Eukaryota; kingdom Metazoa; phylum Chordata; class Amphibia; order Anura; family Hyperoliidae; genus Hyperolius; species Hyperolius riggenbachi. Next base: position 138,650,087 of record NC_090648.1, read on the forward strand.
AGAGAAGATAGGGAGGACCCAACTTCTGCAAAAAATATTTACGAAAGAAATTACATGTGTTGCACACATTCCTGGTCATGTAAGCCATGAGGGGTTAATACGAGGAGTGCATGTTTTCATGCACATAGATGTTAACACTGGTTGCTCGAAGTCATTGCATATCAGAAAATTCTGCATTATAATTTCAGGGCCGGATTTATCATAAGGCACTGTAGGCACGTGTCTACAGTCGCCTAATGATGGAGAGGCGGCTCACTCTTCTCCCCAAGTACCTCCCTGCCTCCTACCCTATGCAGAGTCCTGCTGAGGGTATAAATGAGATGTTACTCACCCGGCTCTCAGCATTCCACTGACGAGATCTCCCTTTAGTCAGGGGCACGGCTAGCTACTTAATACTGAGGTTCCTCTAGCTACCTGATACTTGGGGGCACCTCTAGCTACCTAATATTGAGGGTACTTCTGGCTAAGTAATACTAAGAGACACCTGTAGCAGGAGAAATAAGGCAGAAGTGACAGCTGGGCCAGACAGCACACTTGCAGTGCGGTTCGGCGGGGTTTGTAGGTTCATGAAGGGGCGAAGTCTAAGGCGCCATGACATCTGTGCCTAGAGGCTTCTGTGAGGTAAATCCGGGCCTGATTACAATATTAGCACTGTAATCATTTAGAAGTTGGACATCAAATGCTAATGCTCTGTATTAATTTAATATTACATTTATTTATATATCACTGTATGTAAGACCTGAATCTAGGACAGTTGAGGAAGAAAGACAGATAGGGATGAATTATGTGGACTTTCAGTATAGAACTATGGAAGTAACAATTCAGGAATTATGTGTATCATTCTTAATGCTGTAGAATGAGTTTGTTATTGTTGAGGTTTAGCATTATGATTCAGCTATTCAGGTATAATGGCGAGTACACACCTTGCAATTCTTATTTTAGATTATACTTTCAATTGAAAAAAAGATTGGCTCGGGCAAAAAATTGTACAGCCTACTGATTGTTGTTCGCATCCAGATTTCTATATTCGGAAACCTGGCTAGCGCTGTGCACAGTCATTCAGCACCAAGCCACGGAGTCCCATGAAGCGCAACGTGGAACGCAAGTTGACTTAGTGACTCTATCTTGAGTCCTATGGGAGAAAAGCGCTATAGAAATGTTATTGTATTGTATTATTGTATCTCATGCTAACGGTGCTGAATGGCTGTGTAGGACATTAGCCGGGTTTCCGAATATGGAAACTGGGTGTGATATTGCCAATACTGATTGCCAGCGATCGATTCCAGCTCAAAGGCAATCTAAATCTTGATTGAAAGCAGATAGGACAGGCTGGAAAATATTGCCTATTTCTGGCTATATTGATAAAAGAAATGTTTCCCTTTCTATGTCCTTTTAAACCTTTTTTGATCGATATCCAATCAGAAAAATGATAAGAAATCTGATCAGCAGCAGCAATCTCTGTGCCAGCAGCAGCAGTTACATTTGTGCCAGTAGCAGCAGTTACAATTGTGCCAGTAACAGCAGTTACCATTGTGCCAGTAGCAGCAGTATCACTATGCCAGCAGCAGCAGTTACCATTGTGCCAGTAACAGCAGTTACCATTGTGCCAGTAGCAGCAGTTACCTTTGTGCCAGTAGCAGCAGTAATCTATGTGCCAGCAGCAGCAGTTACCTTTGTGCCAATAGCAGCAGTTACCATTGTGCCAGTAGCAGCAATGTCACTGTGCCAGCAGCAGCAGCAGTTACCTTTGTGCCAGTACTAGCAGCAGTATCACTTTACCAGCAGCAGCAGTTACCATTGTACCAGTAGCAGCAGCAATCACTGTGCCAGCAGCAGCAGCAGTTAACTTTATGCCAGTAGCAGCAGCAATCACTATGCCAGCAGCAACAGTTACCATGGTGCCAATAGCAGCAGTAATTGCTGTGCCAGTGGCAGTAGAGTCCACTGATTAGGAGCTACCTCTGTTAAATCAGAAACTAGATCCTGGCTCATTAATATAGAGGTGGAATTATGGCCGGGTCTGTTTGTCAAAAGTTAAGCCACGTATACAGAAATAGTGGTGTTCTCATTACTAACTGTCCCACTGATTGTGTTTATTAATATACCTGAAAGGTTCTAGGCTTCATTTTTAAGTGTATTCAGGATAATGCACTCTTTCATCCATTTCGTGGTTATTATTAGTATTTTTCTATTGTACATATGTGATGTGTCGCGGAGAACTGAGCATTTTCCGTGATGTGGCACGACTTTAAAAAGGTTGGGAACCACTGACATAGGAGTATATTCTACTCACTCGCTGAAAATGGTGGCCTCTACTGGCCGGAGTGAGACAGACACGCACTCCTTGCTAAGCACAATCTTGCCTACAGCTCCGTAAACTTGTATAGCCCCCTTCACATGGACGCTTCACGGCATCCTTCGGCCTTCCGTTCTACGTCGTCACGTTCGGGAGGTGGCGCCAGGCTTCCTGCGGCAACTGTCGCCGTCCCGTCACGAACGGTGGTTTTCGTCCCTGCAAAGGGAGATGAAGATGCGGCGGTGGATCGACCCCGGCTTCTTCGGTCACCTGAAATGACGCGGTAAATTGGGATCTGAATGCCGCATTTGCGCAATCTACGGTAAACGGCGGTAACCACGTGATGCTAAATGTTCTCATTCACTTGACTGGGAACGTTTAGCCGACGAGTCCCCGATGCTTAGCGGAAATCGTGCCAAGCGTCCATATGAACCGGCTCTAAGGCTCCACATAAAACGTAGGATGGGGATGATATTTATGCTTGTTAGCCATGTACAAAAGAAAACCCGCACTGCACTGAAACAGAAGCAAGGGATACAGTTGCCTACACTAGATTTGTTTAAAATGTTATTATTTCTGTGGCTAAATAGTTGCAGAACTCCTTGTAGCAAAGTCGGGGGGAAGAGATATTTCTATCACATATTACCATTTAGACAACATTGCTTTGTTAGATGATTACTGTCACATCATAGAGATTCCCAGCTGAGAGTCTGTATGGTGTCTGCCAGCGCATTCGCTGAGACCGCGACTGATTCAAGTTTGTAGTGCACTTAACTGTGTGCAGATGGGGAAGGCTGATTTGGTTACACCAGAGTCAGGAAGCATATTCAAAATCCCTTACCGGTATTCTGAACAGTTCATGATCACCAGGGCTGGGGTTTAGTTGAAAAGGGGAATGTGAGCTATGTTGTGCCAAGTTGGATGAACAATTTATTTTCTTTTTTTTTTTTCTATTTGACAATATTGATAATTTTTTCGATTCAAATGAAAAATTTGACTCTTGTAACCAATGTACCACACACGTATGTTCGATTTTGACACAATCAGGACAAAAACGAACGAAAACAAGTTATAAATTAGATGTAATTATATGCATAAGATTGTAAATTAGATGTAATAATATACACAATTTCATTTATAATGAAAAAAATGTATACATTTTCATTTATATCATGTGTATGGGTGCTCTGTGTCATCACTGCTATGTATAAAGCAACACAACACAACCAACCTTAGAAAATGTATCTTACATTAACAAGTCTATTCCTCATTTATTTTAAACAACAACACTATATTTATTACAGTGAAGAAATACATTCTATCTAATGTGTCACTTTGACAAATAAAGTTCCATTATTCTTGAATGTAAACTTAAAATGTATTTGGTTGAATGACTTTCATACAACCCGGCACACACCATTCAATTTCTAACTAAATTGATCTGATTTTTCCAACTTTTCAGATCAGTTTTATGGTGGCCATACACGGTACAATAAAAACGTTCGATTATCCCATTTATTCGATCTAAATGATCGAATCGAATGAAAGTTGAAAATATTTTTTTTTTTCGATCAAGAAATTCGAACGATTATCCTGTTTTTTCGATAAAAATCAGATCGGACATGTTGGAAAAATCTGTATATTCGATCTAACGGAATAATCAAACTAAATTATCGAATCGAAAAAAAATGAAAAATTGAACCATGTATGGTCACTCTCTTGATCGAAAAAAAAATATTTTCAACTTTCATTCGATTCGATCAATTAGATCGAATAAACAGGATAATCAAATGTTTTTTATTGTACCATGTCGAATGTATCGATTGAAAATGAAAACATTTCTGTAACGATTGTGGAACTTTCTCCGTGATCAGCGCACAACGCGTGCGCTGACACGGCGGAAATCCTCCACAAGCGTATATTTGCAGGCACCCAGCAAAAGGTGCTACGCACCTGTAGAGGGAAATTCCTGTCGGCAGATGGCGCTGGGGAGTGCAGAGGAACCAATCCTCTGTACCTCCACAAGTGCCAGACAGGAATTGTACGAAGCGCAGAACGCAATCGCAAGAGAGGCGATTGCGAATGAGATTGAGCAAAGGGACAGGTTGTATGTGTGTGCGCCAATCCAGTCGCCACCCGCGACCGCGCACACACAACAGCAGATACGAAATAGGAACGCGATCGCGAGAGGTGCGATCGCCAGACGTGACACAAGGCAGATCAGAATAGAATACGAGGGTAGCAAAGGCACAGCAAATACAATAAGGAGATACGGAAAATAACAAACGCTAGCTAACCGCGAACACCGCACTCATTCGCAACAGTGCAAGCGGTTATGCGCGATCTCCACGTGATAAGCACAATAGAGACAAGCACGCCTAACTAACCATTAACAGACAAACATGAAACAGAGGACGCGAGCGCTTGCTTAACGGTTACTTCACCGAGCCTGCAGCAAGCGTAGTGGACAAGACAGACACACGAAAACAGGGACAAACGAGAGATAGGATCCACAGCACTAGCGAAAAGTGGCTAGCGTGATCCAGGTACAGAGTAGCAGAACAGAAGGATCCCCAGCGCTAGCGAAAAGTAGCTAGCGCGATCCCAGAAGACAGAACAGAAGGATCCCCAGCGCTAGCGAAAAGTAGCTAGCGCGATCCCAGGAGACAGAACAGAAGGATCCCCAGCGCTAGCGAAAAGTAGCTAGCGCGATCCCAGGAAACAGAACAGAAGAGATAGCTGGTAGCAACCGCTGCACCAGCTATACTCCAAGAACAGAGATCAGAACCATTTCCTGTCGACCACCATAGGGGCAGGACAATGGCAACAGGCAAGACAAGACAGAACAGGCAATACAGATAATACAACCTGACTGGGCTAGAAGGGGAGCCTAAAGCAACCCCCAGGAATTAACTATACTAGATAGCAATGGCTGACACTCCAGCAGTGTCCATCAGGAACAGACCATGGAAAGGAAATGACCAGCGAAGCATTGTTGGAAAGACATAGTACTTATAATACACGCCTCCAATGAATGTGGTCAGGCAATTTGCATGACAACGTATGCAAATTCCTCTGCAAGCACAAGCTGCAAAACTGACAGAAGCTTCTTTCCAGAGTCCTGCAGCATGCAAACCTACACAATGGTCAAAGGGCTGCCTGCCTGCACAGGCAGCTGAGCAAATCATCACAATTTCTCTCCATTTTTTTAAACAATCGATCGTTTTAATCAAATTGGGGTACAACCAAACAAAAAAAGTGTAACATGTGTGGCCACCATTAGGCTCAACACACACCATACAATCTTGGTTGTTCAATCTTACCACTTTCATGTAGTATGAGAGCTTATCCAACTAATTCTTACAAAGTATTTTCAATCTGTTGGCCTTTATACTACATAGATTTGGTAAATGTGTACAAACCAAGATTGTACGGTGTGTGTTTAGCCTAAAGGTGGCCATACATGGTACAATTTTTCATTGTTTTTCGATTAGATAATTTATTCGATTATTCCGTTAGATGGACTATAAAGTTTTTTTTCCAGCATGTCCAATCTGTTTTTCCTCGAAAAAACGGGATAATCGTTCAAATTTCTTGATCGAAAAAAAAAATATTTTCAACTTTCATTCAATTTGATCATTTAGATCAAATAAACGGGATAATCGAACATTTTTATTGTACCATGTATGGACACCATAAGGCGAAGTATTCAGTTTATACATCCTCTTTCCTTCCACGCAATCTTAAAGTACTGTATGTTCTTACACTTTTTACATTTTGATCTTCTCACCTTGTTGGTATATTCCAATATTTTGTTTTAAATACATTTAAATTGAGAGTTGAATTGGCCATCATTCTCAGCTTCCTCTTTCAGTGTGCATTCAGGTTGGGGTTAGAGCAGCTGGATAACGTACTGGTTAAGGTTGTTGATTTTGATGAAGGGTTTCGAGCCTATGACCAGGGTTCAGATTCCAGCTCAAGCCAGTACATAAAACAGTAAGGAGTATTTGGGCAAGGCTGCTGGTTGCAATATAAATGTTATTTTTCTTATCTAATTTGAGTAGTTGAGCCTTGACCTCCTCAGTTATAATAATTATGTAACTTAGGGGTTTTGAGTGGAGGCTGCACATAATTTCTTTGCAAAATTTACTTTTCCATCTTTCAGTAGTTGGTTGGTTCTGTTTCCAGAATCATTAAAGCCTTGTTCACAGATTGAATGGTTAAAGAATCTAGCATATTTACAGTGGCCCCCAGTCCCCCTGGATGCATCAGCGAGTGATCTGTCTGGTAGAACGTCTTACTCAAGCACAGCCAAGGGGATTGTTCTCCTACTCCACTCATGCCCTGTGCCATTGGCCCTGCTTCTTCCTCCATAGCAGCAGAATGCGTCGCTAGTCTGCAGGCAAGTGATGCATCTGTAGAGACTCGGCCTTATCTGAGGGATCTAGTCCCAATCCTTGTGGGGCTACAGTCCTTGTACGTGTGTATGAGGGTTTAGGTACAGTAGAATCCCTTTAAAGGTCAAGCAAGGTGAGGAAATAAAACTATACTTACCGGGGGCTTTTTCCAGCCCCTACAAGTCATGTATGTCCCTCGTTGCAGGTCCGGTTTTCTCCCGTCTCCCACTGGCAGCCTCTGAAGATCACCGATGGCTCCCCATTTGGTCGGTGTCTACTGCACATGCACGTTTATGCGCACACACAGGGGCGTAGCGATAGGGGTTGCAGCGGTAGCGACCGCATCGGGGCCCTTGGGCCAGAGGGGCCCCGAAGGGCCCTCCCTCAACTGCAGTATTAGCTTTCTATTGGTCCTGTGCTCATAATAATCATTTCTATAGATACATTGAATAGTGGTAATCAATAACACACTGTTCCCCATCCTTTTCTTGCACCTCAGACACTGTGGTTGCCATTGGCAGGTTTTGGTGCACCGTATCCATTGTTATGTATAGAGTGCTTGGGGGGGGGGGGGGGGGGCCCATGTAAAACTTGCATCGGGGCCCACAGCTCCTTAGCTACGCCACTGCGCACACACCATCATTGGGAGTGTTCTGCAGGCGTCTTACACTCCCGATGATGCAGGCGCCCTAGCATGTGGCGCGGATGCAAGCCTGCAGTGCATATTATTATTATTATTATTATTTATTAGATTTATATAGCGCCAACATATTACGCAGCGCTGTACAATAAATAGGCTTACAGACAATGATAACAGGGTTGACAGAACAATACAGGTAACGGACCATAGATACAACAATACAGGTAATAGCAATAAGATACACAACACAATGCAGATAATAGTACAATGCCAGATCATAAACTGGAATGGTAGTGGTAAAAAATTACCAGTTCCAAATTCTGGGTAAAGTGCACACAGTCAAGTATGATACACAAGGGAAGAGGGCCCTGCCAAAGGCTTACAATCTAGAGGGAGGGGCTGGTGACACAAAAGGAGGGGGTGCATCAAGAAGTTATTGGCAGAAAGGATTAGGGTAGTGTCGAGTTGATGTAGGCCTCCTTGAAGAAGTGAGTTTTGAGTGCTTTTTTGAAGGTGTTGAAGGTGGGAGCAAGCCTGATGGGCAGCGGGAGAGAGTTCCACAGGATAGGGGCAGCTCTAGTGAAGTCCTGCAGTCTGGCATGGGAGTGCGAGATGCGTGGGGTGGTTAAGAGGAGGTCGTTGGAGGAGCGAAGTGGGCGGCCAGGTGTATATCTGCTGACCAGGTCAGAGATGTAGGTTGGGCAGGACTTGTGTAAGGATTTGTATGCCAAACATAGGATTTTAAAGTTGATTCTGAAGTGAATTGGAAGCCAATGAAGGGATTTGCGTAGGGGAGTTGTGGAGACAGAGCGGTGGGAGGAGTAGATGAGTCTGGCTGCTGCGTTCATGATGGATTTTAGGGGGGCGATGCGGTTTTGAGGAAGGCCTGACAAGAGGGAGTTGCAGTAGTCCAGGCGGGAGATGATGAGGGCATGGACAAGGAGTTTGGTAGTGTCTGGGGTCAGGAAAGGCCGGATCTTGGAGATGTTGCGTAAGTGGAAATAGCAGGCTCTAGCTACGGTTTGGATGTGGGAGGTGAAGGAGAGGGCCGAGTCTAGGGTGACACCCAGGCAGCGGGCTTGTGTGGTTGGATGAATGATTGTGCCATTGACAGTGACATAGAGGTCAGTGGGGGGTGAAGCAGCACGGGGCGGGAAGATTAGGAGCTCAGTCTTATCCAGGTTTAATTTTAGGAACCTGGCAGACATCCACGATGAAATAGCTGAGAGACCAGAGGATACCTTCTCCATGGTGGTGGTGGAGAGGTCAGTGGTATGGAGGTAAATCTGGGTGTCATCTGCATATAGGTGATAGTTGAAACCCAGAGAGGAGATGAGTTTTCCTATGGAGGCGGTGTAAATGGAAAACAGCAGGGGACCAAGAACAGAGCCTTGGGGGACCCCAACTGAAAGTGAGAAGGAGGTTGAGGAGGAACCATTGAAGGAGGTCTTGAAGGAGCGATTTGAGAGGTAGGAGGAAAACCATGCTAGGGCACGGTCTTGGATACCCACAGATTGCAGTGACTGGAGTAGCAGGGAGTGATCAACAGTGTCGAATGCAGATGAGAGGTCTAGGAGGAGAAGGATAGTGTATTTTCCTTCGGCCTTGGCAAGCGTGAGGTCATTGACGACCTTGGTGAGGGCAGTCTCGGTGGAGTGACCTGGCCGAAATCCTGATTGTAGGGGATCAAATAAGGAGTTGGAGTCAAGGTAATGGGTCATGCGTTGGTGGACTAAACGCTCTAGGAGTTTAGATGCAAAAGGGAGTAAGGAGATAGGACGGTAGCTGGATGGAAGTGAGGGGTCTAGTGAGGGTTTTTTAAGTAGGGGAAGTACAGTGGCCTGTTTGAAGTCAGAGGGGAAGGTACCCGTAGAGAGGGAGAGGTTAAACAGAGTGGTGAGGACAGGAGCCAGAACAGGGAAGTGAGGACGGAGGGATTTGGATGGCACAGGGTCTAGGGGGCTGGAGGTGGCAGGAGAAGTGGCTAGGAGACGGCTGACTTGGTCCTCTGTGATAGGAGTAAAGGCAGTGAGTGGAGGGTGGGGTGGGGAATAGGTATTGGTGGGGGAGGAAGAGGTGGTGGAGTGGAGGCATGAGATTTCCCGTCGGATGCTGGCTATTTTGTCGGTAAAGTGGGTGGACAGATCAGTGGCTGAGAGGGCGGAGGTGGGGGGAGGAGTGGTGGGGTTAAGGAGGGAGTTGAAGGTGGCGAAGAGGCGCCGAGGGTTGGAGGCTTGGGATCCGATCAAGGCAGCAAAGTATTTTTGTTTAGCATCAGTTAATGCGGTATAGAACAGCTGCAGGTTGGCCTTGTACGCCAAGAAGTCGGAGTTGCTGCGGGATTTCCTCCATTTGCGTTCGTAGGTGCGTGTCTGTTTTTGGAGGTTGCGAGTGTGTGCATTGTGCCAGGGCTGGGGGTTGATGGGACGGCTGGGGCGGAATGTGGGGGGTGCAGCAATGTCTAGGGCTGCTGAAAGGGCCTGGTTGTATTTGGCCACAGCTTGGTTTGGGCAGGTAACGTTAGGGAGGGTGGATGAGAGGGAGTGGAGGGGGTTGGCTAGTGCAGTTGGGTCTAGGTTATGCAAATCTCTCTGCCAACGACCTGAGGGTGGAGGAGGGTTGGGGGAGGATGATGGGGAGATGGAGAAAGTGAGAAGGTGATGGTCGGAGAGGGGGAAGGGTGTGATGTCCAGGTTGGGGAGGGTGGCTGATTTTGAGAGAATCAGGTCGAGAGTGTGGCCAGCGCGGTGGGTGGGGGAATTGGTGTGTTGGGAGAGGCCAAGGGAAGTAGTGAGGGAGAGCAGTTGAGAGGCTTCAGGGGAGTAAGGACTGTCCATGGGTATGTTGAAGTCCCCAAGTATGATTGTGGGGAGGTCAGAGGAGAGGATGTGTGGGAGCCAAGAGGCCAGGTTGTCCAGGAATTGTTTAATGGAGGTGGATGGGGGGCGGTAAAGGACTGCGATGACTGCTGGAAGGGGATGGTAGAGGCGGATAACATGTGTCTCAAAGGATGTAAAGTTTAAAGAAGGGGGTGGCGTGAGGACACGGAAAGTGCAGGACGGGGAGAGGAGCAGACCCACCCCTCCCCCAGACCTGTTTTCTGGTCTGGGGGTGTGACTGAGGTGAAGTCCCCCATAGGAGAGGGCCGCTGCTGCAGCAGAGTCAGAGGGGGTGAGCCATGTCTCTGTGAGGGCAAGGAGGGTGAGGGAGTTGGAGAGGAAAAGGTCATGGATTTCAGTGAGTTTGTTGCGGACTGATCTAGCATTCCAGAGGGCGCAGGAGAGAGGGGTGGTGTGCTTGTGAGAGGTCTGGATGGGAATGAGGGAGGAGAGGGAGTGAGTGTGGGTGCGGGAAGGAACTGTGAGGGGGGTGGAGACATGTTTAGAGTGGGGTGTGCATGGAGTCAGTGATGAAGTGGTATGGGAGTTGCGTGGGGTTGGAGGGTAAAATGGGAGGGTAGAGTTACATAAGGTGACCTTATTGAGGACTAGGTGGTGAAGGAGCAGGTGGAGGAAGAGCATATTGTGATATGTAGATAGTGGAGGAAGAGGTGTGCAGAAAGGTGGAGGAGTCATGGAGTTTGAGAGTAGGGAGAGATGGTTTGTGTAGGCCGAGATGTTTGGCAGTGTTTAAAGTTGTAAATAATGCAAATACCTTAGTGACTGCTTAATGCTGCTGGATTGCTGGTGAATTCTGGTAAATTCAATTAGTAAGATCCTTAAAGCGATCCTTAAAATGCGAGCCGACAATCGTCAAAGCCGATTACACAGCATCCTTATGAACATCCACACAGCCCTAATGTTTGAATAAGATTGGTCTAGAGACCATTAGCCTCCACTACAATCAGCTGTGAGCTGGACAGGAAGTTGACCAGCATGGGGGTGGACTATGCAAATACTTAGAGCTGGGTGGATAAAGAGGTGTGAATCAAGCAGACAGTAAGATAACAATAGCTTGGGGGGGGGGGGGGGGGGGGGGATACAGGTAAATGCAAGCAATTTAGATATTAGAGTAAGGGCAGATCAGAAAAAATAATTAAGTCACATACACAGGTAGATGCAATTTGAGAATCGTGTGCAGATGTAGAAAGTCACATACACAGGTAGATGCAATTTGAGAATCGTGTGCAGATGTAGAAAGTCACATACACAGGTAGATGCAATTTGAGAATCGTGTGCAGATGTAGAAAGTCACATACACAGGTAGATGCAATTTGAGAATCGTGTGCAGATGTAGAAAGTCACATACACAGGTAGATGCAATTTGAGAATCGTGTGCAGATGTAGAAAGTCACATACACAGGTAGATGCAATTTGAGAATCGTGTGCAGATGTAGAAAGTCACATACATAGAAGACGCTAAATCATCAGCGATCTTCAGAGGCTGCCAGTGAGAGACGTGAGAAGACTGCAGCTGTGTCGAGGGACACACATGACTTGTAGGGGCTGGAAGAGGCCCCAGGTAAGTAAACTCCAAGGGACCAGTAAAAGAAGTTTACTGTATCAGAATTGGTCATACATTGTATATTCAGGCGCATTTGCTGGGACTTGAGCACTGAGTTTATAGTACTATATCCCATGAGGTGAACATTGGATTGAGTGTGTAACTTCCATGAGAAAGAAAAGATGCTGTGACAAACGAACAATCTCTTTATCAATCGTTCTATCGATCTGAATTGTGGAACAATTCTTTTATTCTTAAATCAAAGCGCACAAGTGCAAGCCGATAACACTACTGATATCAGTTCACATTGATTGCAAAACAAGGTATCCTTTGGGCAAGTTTCTGTTAATCCATCGGACAGGGATGTCTTGCTTAGCTGAGTCACCTCCGCCACACCCAGAAGATGGAGCACTCACTGTTATGATGTGACCCTCTACTAGATTTGGTCGTCGGCGCTTGCGGGGCAATCAAGGCCTCCCCCTGCCTCTAATGGACTCTCCAGCCACTTTATCTTCCCAATTGTAGTGCTATCCTGGTTCACCATTCACCTCAAATTACAAACCAAAAAAGCTCCCATACTGTAAAACCGTGTCACAAGTTTATTTAAAATTTCAATGGAACACTCACATGTCAATGACTTGTCAAGTAGCGCAGAGTTTTAACTGGCTCTACACCAATCTTGGGCCATCTGGCTGGCTTCTGGTGTGCCGTGTCCCACCATTCTACCAGAGACGCCGCTCCACGCTGGCTCCCTTGCGTTCCACATCTGCACTTCCGGCCCTACCGGTTTCATCACTTCCTGTGACTCGTCAGGGGACGGTTTTACACTATGTGAGCTTTTTTGGCTTGTAATTTGAGGTGAATGGTGGTAAACCAGGATAGCACCACAATTGGGAAGATAAAGTGGCTGAAGAGTCCATTAGAGGCAGTTGGAAGCCTTGATTGCCACGCAAGAGCTGATGACCCAATCTAGTAGAGGGTCACATCATAACTGTGAGTTCTCCATCTTCTGGGTGTGGTGGAGGTGACTCAGCTAAGCAAGACATCCCTGTCGGATGGACTCACAGAAACTTGCCCAAAGGATACCTTGTTTTGCAATTATTGTGAACTGATAGCAGTAGTGTTATCGGCTTGCACTTGTGCGCTTTGATTTAATAATTTGTTTGTAATTTAGAAGACAAGCGCACCACCGGATGAACACTCTGAACACACTATATTAAGCGCAGTGTTTTATTCATTGTTTAATTATTTTATTATGACCGGATTTTTCTCTGTTGGTGGTTCGATGAACGATTGTTTCCGATCACAGTCATTCAGTAAATTGGATTGTTAATGGGCAACTTTAAATTCTACCTTTACCTGTAGGAGACCAGACCTCAGCTTCCTAATGGGAATGAAAAAAAGAGCAGTCTCCTGAGTCCTGGCTGACAGAAATACTTCTGATAAGAGGTTCTAGCATTCATGGCCGTAATGATAGTTTTTGTGCCCCTAGGCCAAATTTATTTTGGCTCCCCTTTCATGTGGGGCAGCGTCCCTCCTATTCAATGGGCAGCTCTGTCTTCCATGTGTAACATCCATGTACAGCAGCCCCTTTCTTTCTTGAACAGCTCTCTTGAGTATTAGTTTCCATTTTTCATGCGTTGCTTCCCATTTTCCCCTCCTCTTATGTAGCAACCCCTTTTTCATGTTCAGGTGCTCCCCTGGGCTGCAGCCACCCAAGTGGCCTTTCCAGAAATCCGGCACTGCCTGCATTACACTTTCTATATTGTTATGCAGAACTGGAATCCTGGGAATATGTGTGTGTTTTTCATATAAAAACAAAACAACGAGCCAGAAGTTCAGTTTTAAGACTCCTCACAAATGTCCATTGCAGCAAAAACTACCATCCTACAGTGTGAAGCTGGGCTGTGCTCTTGTAACAGGTGCTCCATCAGAGCAGATTACTTGGCTGACAGGGAAAAAGATTGTCTCATAAGCCACTAAAAGAATTAGCAATGCCGAAGGCATCTCCTCATGTGCCACTCCTGTTTTCACCCCTCCAGCCAGCCGCTTACGTTGGCAGATTGGATAACCCAGGTTTTACTGGACTGGATGTAAAATCAGCTTACCGAGTTAAGCAGTGCTAGTGCGTTCATGCACTGGGGATATATAAAGTGCAGTAACCACCTGCAAACAAGATCAGACTAAAAAAGATACATTGTAAGGCCTGGTGCACAAACCGTTAAAACATCATTTGGATGATATATGTAACTGTAACTGCCAACCCATGTTTAAAAGAAAAGTGTCAATAAAAATTATTGAAATTAAAACCGCTAGCAGATCTGCAAAATGCTAGCAGATTTTGAAACGCTTTTTCTTATTTTTCTGTAGCGTTTCAGCTAGCATTTTGCAGTTTTGTGAAGAGTTTATGGTGTAGTAGATTTCATGTATTGTTACAGTAAAGCTGTTACTGAACAGCTACTGTAACAAAAAACGCCTGGCAAAGCGCTCTGAAATACCGTTTTTCAGAGCGGTTTGCGTTTTTCCTATACTTAACATGAAGCAGAAACGCCTCCGCAATCCAAAATCTGCAGCAGCCCGGGAGTATGCGTTTCTGCAAAACACCTCCCGCTCTGGTGTGCACCAGCCCATTGAAATACATTACCCAAGCGTATCCGCAGCCGCAAGCGGATCGCAAACCGCAGCCGAACCGCTCAGGTGTGCACTAGGCCTAATTGCTTGCTACAGGTTAGGACACCTCTCCAGTTTTTTGGGGGGTTTTTTGTATAAATTATAGTAAACCATATGAGCTCATGATTGAAAGTGATTGAGTACATGTACCTAAAATAACTAGCAGATGATCAATAATAACACCCAAAAATTTCTGGATAGCACCCCCCACATTCTATATTCAGTATAGGTCACCATATTAGTATTATATATTCAATATATAATGAGGTGACCTACATCATATATATTGCATTCAAGTACACTCCCTGCGCTTGCGCTCAAAGTTTAATCATTCATACAGTAGGTCTTCGCATCAATGATAATTGAACATTGAGTGTAAGCGCAATCAAATATATGTTATATAGGTCACCGCATTATATGAACATTGAGTGCAGGGGGACACAGCAGGGGCCATATTTAAATCAATTCTATATATATTACTAGTCCTATAACCTGTTGAATGACAGTGGTAGGGAACCGATGCCCGCGACCCACTGCACACAAAGCCACATCACATGCACAGCCGTGTCCCCCGCGTGCATACACACATGCCCGCGGCCCCCTGCTTGTGCAAAGCCTTGACCCGCACCTCACTATGACAGCCAGTGTACAGCGCAGTGCAGCGGCATACATATACAGGTGGCCCCAACACCTTGGGCTTGATTCACAAAAGAGTGCTAACTGTTAGCACGGCCGTTTTTGCGCAAATTTTCGCATTGCACGCACTCGTGAATTTTTGCACAAAACGATAACATTTTCGCGCGCAAATGCGAATTTTCGCGCTGAATCGCTATCGTTTTCGCACGGAAATTCGCGTTTGCGCACGAAAACGTTACCGTTTCGCACGAAAATTAGCGAGCGCGCGCAATGTGAAAATTCGCGCGAAAACGGCCGTGCTGACAGTTAGCACTCTTTTGTGAATCAAGCCCCTTGTGTCTTATTAGGTAGAATGAGTATCTCAGGCCTGAGGCATGTCTGAATAAAATACATGTGTCTCCCTCCCCTAGCAGCCTAGGATGCCTAAGGCTAGGTTTACATTGAATGTGCCATGTCACCATCTCCTATGACACACAGATTCTGCATCTTGTTGGAAAGGAACGGCAACGCATCTGCTGTACACTAACAATCAAAGAGGAGTATACCTGGCCCCAATATACAGCAGGGCGGACCAGCTGGAGTGGGAAAGTAGGCGCATGCTCTTCTCTTCTCTTGTGAACAGTTGTTCACAAGAGGAGAGAAGGACAGCAAGGCACTGATTACTTAAGGAGAAACTGTAACCAAGAATTGAACCTCATCCCAATCGGTAGCTGATACCCTCTTTCCCATAAGAAATCTTTTCCTTTTCTCAAACGGATCATCGGGGGGCTCTGTATGGCTGAGTTTGTGGTGAAACCCCTCCCACAATGTGATGTCAGGACCAGGGTGCTGACATCATACTGTGGGAGTCTTGTTGCATTGTGGGAAATAACAGCTGTTTCCAATGGCCAAAAATGCATCATCTCTTTCCACGGACATCACCTGCCAGGCTGCCAACAGTAAAAATGTCGCCATGTGATAAATGTCAGAATGTAAATGAGGGAGAGGAAAGATTTTACAATGGGCAAACCCTGACTAAATCATTTATAAATAATTATTGTAAAAATTAAGCAATTTTTTCATTACATTGTTTTCACTGCAGTTCCTCTTTAAAAGCTCTTTACTAGAGCTGGGTATACACAGTGGTACAAGAAAGTAGGGGTGTCAGATTACTGACAGCTGTCTTGCAGGCTAAACCATGTACAATGCAATAGTGAAGCAACAAATGCATTGCCAATACACTGAATAGTACATCTGGATGGCAAGGGAGATGCTATTATTCAATCTAAACCTAGCCTTGGGCACCCTATCCCATTAGCCTAGCGCATCAGTTTTCTGTATATTAGTCCTAAATCCTTAAAAGAAGCATCCGAGCTACAAAAAAAATTAGATCTTCTTACCCGGAGCTTCCTCCAGCCCCTGGCAGCTGGTATGTTCCTCATTGCAGCCAGGTCAGCATCTACTGCACTGCTCACGTTCACGTAGCCTGGAGCGTTCTAAGCAGGCTCAGAGCGACACGCTCGTGCGGGCGCAGTAGATGCTGACCTGGCGAAGTTGGCATCTAAAATGGAGGTCATCCCGGGACTCCGGAGCTGTGGCAAGCGACATATCGGCTGTCAGGGGCTGGATGAAGCTCTGGGTAAGTAGATCTCATTTTTATTTGTACTTCAGAGGTTTCCTTTAAACGATCCCTTACTTTGACCCCCAGTATTTCAGTCAAAATGGCCAGCACTGTATAGAACAGAAGGGGAGCATTGGTTTAGAGTATAGGGGAAGGGTAAACGTAGTTGTTAGGGACAGGCCCCAGGAAGGGGATGATGTTAGAGTGGGGTTGAAGGTTAAACATCTAATTTGACGTAATGCTATAGAGGGGGATTTGTGGTTTGGTATTAGCAAGGAATCCGGTGTAACAACATTCGCCTGGGCCTCCCAGCAAAGATTATTCAGTGCCCCCTTGCAGGTAGCTCATCCTGGCCTAAAACATATTGACTGGCTTAAAAGGAACCAGAGGTGTGAGACCTATGGAAGCTACCATATTTATTTCCCTTTAAAAATTACCAGTTGCCTGGCAGCCCTGTTGGTCTCTTTGGCTGCAGTAGTGTCTGAATCACACACCTGAAACAAGCATGCAGCTAATATTGTCAGATTTGTCATAGACATCTTATCTGCTTGTTCAGGGTCTATGGCTTAAAGTATTAGAGGCAGACGATCAGCAGGACAGCCAGGCAATGTGTATTATTAAAAAAAAATAAAAAAATAAACATGTCAACCTCCGTATCCCTCTCACCTTGGGTTCCCTATAAGGATAATGGTCCCCACAAACGAGAATAACAGAAAATATTGTTGGATTACTCACAATTGCTAGTCCAATTGTCCAGTGCAAGGGTTGTTTTCAGATAAGTGGCAAATCTTTGATAGTTTCATACGCATGACCCTGTAATGATCATCTGCAGGCTTTTTATTTGCGTTTCTGGCTCAGGTTATTAATAACTAGCATATTGTATACAACAATGGCACATTAGTAAACAGCTGTAGCTTCTAACATTATCAGGGGTAGAGTTGCTCCATAAGGAGCTGTGAATACAACAGAATCTAAGCATTGCAGCATTTGTGCCTGTGTTTGAGCTGTACTTTCGTAGAGAGAATGCAATCAAAGCTTGAGAGCTCAATGTTCATTATGCATGCAGCGCTCAATCTTTGATCTCTGGGCTTGTGTATAGAAGCATATATCATGTATTCATAATCAGGACCATTGTGTGATTACTTAACTGTTCTGCATTTTACAGGCTAATACCTGGAAAACGTTAAATGTCTTCATGCTTCAGGCTGAACGTTTAAGGAAATATGCCATACTATTCATGTAGTGCACTTGTGCCTGCATATTTCCTCCATACTATTCATGTATTGTACTTGTGCCTGCATATTTCCCCCATACTATTCATGTATTGTACTTGTGCCTGCATATTTCCTCCATACTATTCATGTAGTGTACTTGTGCCTGCATATTTCCCCCATACTATTCATGTATTGTACTTGTGCCTGCATATTTCCTCCATACTATTCATGTAGTGTACTTGCGCCTGCATATTTCCCCCATACTATTCATGTATTGTACTTGTGCCTGCATATTTCCCCCATACTATTCATGTATTGTACTTGTGCCTGCATATTTCCTCCATACTATTCATGTAGTGTACTTGCGCCTGCATATTTCCCCCATACTATTCATGTATTGTACTTGTGCCTGCATATTTCCTCCATACTATTCATGTAGTGTACTTGCGCCTGCATATTTCCTCCATACTATTCATGTAGTGTACTTGCGCCTGCATATTTCCCCCATACTATTCATGTATTGTACTTGTGTCTGCATATTTCCCCCATACTATTCATGTATTGTACTTGTGCCTGCATATTTCCTCCATACTATTCATGTAGTGTACTTGCGCCTGCATATTTCCTCCATACTATTCATGTATTGTACTTGTGCCTGCATATTTCCCCCATACTATTCATGTAGTGTACTTGTGCCTGCATATTTCCTCCATACTATTCATGTATTGTACTTGTGCCTGCATATTTCCCCCATACTATTCATGTATTGTACTTGTGCCTGCATATTTCCCCCATACTATTCATGTATTGTACTTGTGCCTGCATATTTCCCCCATACTATTCATGTATTGTTCTTGTGCCTGCATATTTCCCCCATACTATTCATGTATTGTACTTGTGCCTGCATATTTCCCCCATACTATTCATGTATTGTTCTTGTGCCTGCATATTTCCCCCATACTATTCATGTATTGTACTTGCGCCTGCATATTTCCTCCATACTATTCATGTAGTGTACTTGCGCCTGCATATTTCCTCCATACTATTCATGTAGTGCACTTGCGCCTGCATATTTCCCCCATACTATTCATGTATTGTACTTGTGCCTGCATATTTCCTCCATACTATTCATGTAGTGTACTTGTGCCTGCATATTTCCCCCATACTATTCATGTATTGTACTTGTGCCTGCATATTTCCCCCATACTATTCATGTATTGTACTTGTGCCTGCATATTTCCTCCATACTATTCATGTAGTGTACTTGCGCCTGCATATTTCCTCCATACTATTCATGTATTGTACTTGTGCCTGCATATTTCCCCCATACTATTCATGTAGTGCACTTGCGCCTGCATATTTCCTCCATACTATTCATGTAGTGTACTTGTGCCTGCATATTTCCCCCATACTATTCATGTAGTGTAATTTTGCCTGCATTTTTCCCCCATACTATTCATGTATTGTACTTGCGCCTGCATATTTCCCCCATACTATTCATGTATTGTACTTGCGCCTGCATATTTCCTCCATACTATTCATGTAGTGTACTTGTGCCTGCATATTTCCTCCATACTATTCATGTATTGTACTTGTGCCTGGATATTTCCCCCATACTATTCATGTATTGTACTTGCGCCTGCATATTTCCCCCATACTATTCATGTAGTGTACTTGTGCCTGGATATTTCCCCCATACTATTCATGTATTGTACTTGTGCTTGGATATTTCCCCCATACTATTCATGTATTGTACTTGCGCCTGCATATTTCCCCCATACTATTCATGTAGTGTACTTGTGCCTGGATATTTCCCCCATACTATTCATGTATTGTACTTGCGCCTGCATATTTCCCCCATACTATTCATGTATTGTACTTGCGCCTCCATATTTCCTCCATACTATTCATGTAGTGTACTTGTGCCTGCATATTTCCTCCATACTATTCATGTAGTGTACTTGTGCCTGCATATTTCCTCCCATACTATTCATGTATTGTGCTCAATCACAAGAAAAATGTATGCGTGCTCTACACCAAGCTTAACCCTTTCAAGTCTAGCTGTGCAAATCTGGCTAAAATGGCTTACCATGAGACATGCTCACGCAGAAATGCATCTGCTTTCGCATGCCAAACTTTGCAGGGTCAAAAACCAATACCGCGAAGCGGTTGCCCTGCGGGAATTAGTTCATGCTATACAGCACTATCCAGGAGCGCCTCGGGGAGGCTTCCCATTGCCCCCATACAACCGGGGGGGCTGCGGGGCCCCAGGCTCTCTCACTGCCTAGGGACCACAGCAACACCCCGGAGGTGGAGGCTGGGTAGCGCAGACGACCCCCCCAAGCGTGGCCGGGGGGGGGGGGCATCCGCACCCATCTCCCAAAAATTTATAAAACAGGCACTTACCTGAACGTCCATTGCGTTCTGCTGCTGCGCATCGACTCGGGGCACTGCATGGGAAAGGAGTGACGCATGGGTCACCCCGAGCTGTGGGGCTCAGGGCTGGCTCACACACATCACTCCAGAAGGGGGGGGTGGACAGGCACAGACAGCCCACTCATAGAGCAAACCATCCACCACCTGCCTCCAAAGGACAGAATGCAAATATGCTCAATCACAAGAAAATGTATGCGTGCTCTACACCAAGCTTAACCCTTTCAAGTCTAGCTGTGCAAATCTGGCTAAAATGGCTTACCATGAGACATGCTCACGCAGAAATGCATCTGCTTTCGCATGCCAAACTTTGCAGGGTCAAAAACCAATACCGCGAAGCGGTTGCCCTGCGGGAATTAGTTCATGCTATACAGCACTATCCAGGAGCGCCTCGGGGAGGCTTCCCATTGCCCCCATACAACCGGGGGGGCTGCGGGGCCCCAGGCTCTCTCACTGCCTAGGGACCACAGCAACACCCCGAAGGTGGAGGCTGGGTAGCGCAGACGACCCCCCCAAGCGTGGCCGGCGCCGGGGGGGGGGGGGGCATCCGCACCCATCTCCCAAAAATTTAAAAACAGGCACTTACCTGAACGTCCATTGCGTTCTGCTGCTGCGCATCGACTCGGGGCACTGCATGGGAGAGGAGTGACGCATGGGTCACCCCGAGCTGTGGGGCTCAGGGCTGGCTCACACACATCACTCCAGAAGGGGGGGGGAGGACAGGCACAGACAGCCCACTCATAGAGCAAACCATCCACCACCTGCCTCCAAAGGACAGAATGCAAATATGCTCAATCACAAGAAAATGTATGCGTGCTCTACACCAAGCTTAACCCTTTCAAGTCTAGCTGTGCAAATCTGGCTAAAATGGCTTACCATGAGACATGCTCACGCAGAAATGCATCTGCTTTCGCATGCCAAACTTTGCAGGGTCAAAAACCAATACCGCGAAGCGGTTGCCCTGCGGGAATTAGTTCATGCTATACAGCACTATCCAGGAGCGCCTCGGGGAGGCTTCCCATTGCCCCCATACAACCGGGGGGGCTGCGGGGCCCCAGGCTCTCTCACTGCCTAGGGACCACAGCAACACCCCGGAGGTGGAGGCTGGGTAGCGCAGACGACCCCCCCAAGCGTGGCCGGCGCTGGGGGGGGCATCCGCACCCATCTCCCAAAAATTTAAAAACAGGCACTTACCTGAACGTCCATTGCGTTCTGCTGCTGCGCATCGACTCGGGGCACTGCATGGGAAAGGAGTGACGCATGGGTCACCCCGAACTGTGGGGCTCAGGGCTGGCTCACACACATCACTCCAGAAGGGGGGGGGAGGACAGGCACAGACAGCCCACTCATAGAGCAAACCATCCACCACCTGCCTCCAAAGGACAGAATGCAAATATGCTCAATCACAAGAAAATGTATGCGTGCTCTACACCAAGCTTAACCCTTTCAAGTCTAGCTGTGCAAATTTTCCCCATACTATTCATGTATTGTACTTGTGCCTGGATATTTCCCCCATACTATTCATGTATTGTACTTGCGCCTGCATATTTCCCCCATACTATTCATGTAGTGTACTTGCGCCTGCATATTTCCCCCATACTATTCATGTATTGTACTTGCGCCTGCATATTTCCTCCATACTATTCATGTAGTGTACTTGCGCCTGCATATTTCCTCCATACTATTCATGTAGTGTACTTGTGCCTGCATATTTCCCTCATACTATTCATGTAGTGTACTTGTGCCTGCATATTTCCCCCATACTATTCATGTATTGTTCTTGTGCCTGCATATTTCCCCCATA
Organism: Hyperolius riggenbachi; assembly: GCF_040937935.1. Classification (NCBI taxonomy): domain Eukaryota; kingdom Metazoa; phylum Chordata; class Amphibia; order Anura; family Hyperoliidae; genus Hyperolius; species Hyperolius riggenbachi. The sequence goes on from NC_090648.1 coordinate 138,672,220, forward strand.
CTATTCATGTATTGTACTTGTGCCTGCATATTTCCCCCATACTATTCATGTATTGTACTTGTGCCTGCATATTTCCCCCATACTATTCATGTAGTGCACTTGCGCCTGCATATTTCCCCCATACTATTCATGTAGTGTACTTGTGCCTGCATATTTCCTCCATACTATTCATGTATTGTACTTGTGCCTGGATATTTCCCCCATACTATTCATGTAGTGTACTTGTGCCTGCATATTTCCTCCATACAATTCATGTATTGTACTTGCGCCTGCATATTTCCTCCATACTATTCATGTATTGTACTTGTGCCTGCATATTTCCTCCATACTAATCATGTAGTGTACTTGTGCCTGCATATTTCCTCCATACTATTCATGTAGTGTACTTGTGCCTGGATATTTCCCCCATACTATTCATGTATTGCACTTGCGCCTGCATATTTCCCCCATACTATTCATGTATTGTACTTGCGCCGGCATATTTCCCCCATACTATTCATGTAGTGTACTTGTGCCTGGATATTTCCCCCATACTATTCATGTATTGTACTTGTGCCTGCATATTTCCCCCATACTATTCATGTAGTGTACTTGTGCCTGGATATTTCCCCCATACTATTCATGTAGTGTACTTGTGCCTGGATATTTCCCCCATACTATTCATGTATTGTACTTGCGCCTGCATATTTCCCCCATACTATTCATGTAGTGTACTTGTGCCTGGATATTTCCCCCATACTATTCATGTATTGTACTTGTGCCTGCATATTTCCTCCATACTATTCATGTAGTGTATTTGTGCCTGCATATTTCCTCCATACTATTCATGTAGTGCACTTGCGCCTGCATATTTCCTCCATACTATTCATGTAATGTACTTGCGCCTGCATATTTCCTCCATACTATTCATGTAGTGTACTTGCGCCTGCATATTTCCTCCATACTATTCATGTAGTGTACTTGTGCCTGCATATTTCCCTCATACTATTCATGTAGTGTACTTGTGCCTGCATATTTCCCCCATACTATTCATGTATTGTTCTTGTGCCTGCATATTTCCCCCATACTATTCATGTATTGTACTTGTGCCTGCATATTTCCCCCATACTATTCATGTATTGTACTTGTGCCTGCATATTTCCTCCATACTATTCATGTAGTGCACTTGCGCCTGCATATTTCCTCCATACTATTCATGTATTGTACTTGTGCCTGCATATTTCCCCCATACTATTCATGTAGTGCACTTGCGCCTGCATATTTCCCCCATACTATTCATGTAGTGTACTTGTGCCTGCATATTTCCTCCATACTATTCATGTATTGTACTTGTGCCTGGATATTTCCCCCATACAATTCATGTATTGTACTTGCGCCTGCATATTTCCTCCATACTATTCATGTATTGTACTTGTGCCTGCATATTTCCTCAATACTAATCATGTAGTGTACTTGTGCCTGCATATTTCCTCCATACTATTCATGTAGTGTACTTGTGCCTGGATATTTCCCCCATACTATTCATGTATTGTACTTGCGCCTGCATATTTCCCCCATACTATTCATGTATTGTACTTGCGCCGGCATATTTCCCCCATACTATTCATGTAGTGTACTTGTGCCTGCATATTTCCCCCATACTATTCATGTAGTGTACTTGTGCCTGGATATTTCCCCCATACTATTCATGTAGTGTACTTGTGCCTGGATATTTCCCCCATACTATTCATGTATTGTACTTGCGCCTGCATATTTCCCCCATACTATTCATGTAGTGTACTTGTGCCTGGATATTTCCCCCATACTATTCATGTATTGTACTTGTGCCTGCATATTTCCTCCATACTATTCATGTAGTGTATTTGTGCCTGCATATTTCCTCCATACTATTCATGTAGTGCACTTGCGCCTGCATATTTCCTCCATACTATTCATGTATTGTACTTGTGCCTGGATATTTCCCCCATACTATTCATGTATTGTACTTGCGCCTGCATATTTCCTCCATACTATTCATGTAGTGTACTTGTGCCTGCAAATTTCCTCCATACTATTCATGTAGTGTATTTGTGCCTGCATATTTCCCCCCATACTATTCATGTATTGTACTTGTGCCTGGATATTTCCCCCATACTATTCATGTATTGTACTTGTGCCTGCATATTTCCTCCATACTATTCATGTAGTGTATTTGTGCCTGCATATTTCCCTCCATACTATTCATGTATTGTACTTGTGCCTGCATATTTCCCCCATACTATTCATGTAGTGTACTTGCGCCTGCATATTTCCCCCATACTATTCATGTATTGTACTTGCGCCTGCATATTTCCTCCATACTATTCATGTAGTGTACTTGCGCCTGCATATTTCCTCCATACTATTCATGTAGTGTACTTGTGCCTGCATATTTCCCCCATACTATTCATGTAGTGTACTTGTGCCTGCATATTTCCTCCATACTATTCATGTATTGTACTTGTGCCTGCATATTTCCCCCATACTATTCATGTATTGTACTTGTGCCTGCATATTTCCTTCATACTATTCATGTAGTGTACTTGTGCCTGCATATTTCCTCCATACTATTCATGTAGTGTACTTGTGCCTGCATATTTTCCCCATACTATTCATGTATTGTACAGTACTTGTACCTGCATATTTCACCCATACAATTCCTGAATTGTACAGTACTTGTACCTGCATATTTCCCCATACTATTCATGTATTGTACAGTACTTGTACCTGCATATTTCCCCCACACTCAGTGTTCTCCCCAGACTCTTTTAGCCGGGTGCTCCACCCGGCTAGATTTGGTGACCACCCGGCTGTCATCGGATCACCTCCTCACCACCTCCTATGCTGTAAGCAGAGTTGCCCTGCATTTTCATCTCGCCCCACCCGGCTGCTTTTTCATGCCACCCGGCTACTATTTCATCCCACCCGGCTGGAAAAAAATTCTGGGGAGAACACTGCACACTATTCATGTATTGTACAGTACTTGTACCTGCATATTTCCCCCATACTATTCAAGCATTGTACAGTACTTGCACCTATATATTTTCCCCACACTATTCATGTATTGTACTTGTGCCTGCATATTTCCTCCATACTATTCATGTAGTGTACTTGTGCCTGCATATTTCCTCCATACTATTCATGTAGTGTACTTGTGCCTGCATATTTCCCCCATACTATTCATGTATTGTACTTGTACCTGCATATTTCCTCCATACTATTCATGTAGTGTACTTGTGCCTGCATATTTCCTCCATACTATTCATGTAGTGTACTTGTGCCTGCATATTTTCCCCATACTATTCATGTATTGTACAGTACTTGTACCTGCATATTTCACCCATACAATTCCTGAATTGTACAGTACTTGTACCTGCATATCTCCCCATACTATTCATGTATTGTACAGTACTTGTACCTGCATATTTCCCCCACACTATTCATGTATTGTACAGTACTTGTACCTGCATATTTCCCCCATACTATTCAAGCATTGTACAGTACTTGCACCTATATATTTTCCCCACACTATTCATGTATTGTACAGTACTTGTACCTGCATATTTCACCCACACTATTCATGTATTGTACAGTACTTGTACCTGCATATTTCACCCATACTATTCAAGCATTGTACAGTACTTGTGCCTGCTTATTTCCCCCATACTATTCATGTATTGTACAGTACTTGTACCTATATATTTTCTCCACACTATTCATGTATTGTACAGAACTTGTACCTGCATATTTCCCCCATACTATTCATGTATTGTACAGTACTTGTACCTGTATATTTCCCCCATACTATTCATGTAATGTACAGTACTTTTACCTGCATATTTCCCCCATAGTATTCATGTATTGTACAGTACTTGTACCTGCATATTCCCCCCATACTATTCATGTATTGTACAGTACTTGTACCTGCATATTTCCCCCATACTATTCATGTATTGTACAGTACTTGTACCTGCATATTTCCCCCACACTATTCATGTATTGTACAGTACTTGTACCTGCATATTTCCCCAATACTATTCATGTATTGTACAGTACTTGTACCTGCATATTTCCCCCATACTATTCATGTATTGTACAGTACTTGTACCTGCATATTTCCCCCATACCATTCATGTATTGTACAGTACTTGTACCTGCATATTTCCCCCATACTATTCATGTATTGTACAGTACTTGTACCTGCATATTTCCCCCACACTATTCATGTATTGTACAGTACTTGTACCTGCATATTTCCCCCATACTATTCATGTATTGTACAGTACTTGTACCTGCATATTTCCCCCATACTATTCATGTATTGTACAGTACTTGTACCTGTATATTTTACTCATACAATTCATGTATTGTACACGTGACTGTATACTTTATTCACACTATTCATACGTAGTTCATGTGTCAACTTACTTTTCCCACAATATTTATACATTGCACTTGTACCTACATACTTTCCTCAGACTATTACTGCATTGTACATACAGTTAGGTCCATACATATTTGGACAGAGACAACTTTTTTCTAATTTCGGTTCTGTATGTTACCACAATACATTTTAAATATAACAGGTCAGATGCAGTTGAAGTGCAAACTTTCAGCTTTAATTCAGTGGGCTGAACAAAACGATAGCATGAAAATGTGAGGCAACAAAATCATTTTTTCAATAAAACATTATCCCTTCATTTTAGGGGCTCAAAAGTCATTGGAAAGATTAAATAACTGGAAATAAAATGTTCATGTCTAATACTTGGTTGAAAACCCTTTTCTGCCAATGACAGCCTGAAGTCTTGAACTCATGGACATCACCAGATGCTGGGTTTCCTCCTTTTCAATGCTCTGCCAGGCCCATACTGCAGTGGCATTCAGTGTTTGTTGGCCTTTCTGTCCAAAGTTTAGTCTTCAACAAGTGAAATGCATGCTCAATTGGGTTAAAGAGACACTGAAGCGAAAAAAAAAATTATGATATTATGATTAGAGGCCTAGTGCACACCGGAGCGTTTCCGCTGCGGTTTGCGATCTGCTTGCGGGTGCGGATCCGCTAGGGTAATGTATTTCAATGGGCTGGTGCACACCAGAGCGGGAGGCGTTTTGCAGAAACGCATACTCCCGGGCTGCTGCAGATTTTGGATTGCGGATGCGTTTCTGCCTCAATGTTAAGTATAGGAAAACCGCAAACCGCTCTGAAAAACGGCACTTCAGAGCGGTTTGCCAGGCGTTTTTTGTTACAGTAGCTGTTCAGTAACAGCTTTACTGTAACAATACATGAAATCTACTATACCAAAACCGCTACACAAAACCGCAAAACGCTAGCTGAAACGCTGCAGAAAAATAAGAAAAAGCGTTTCAAAATCTGCTAGCATTTTGCGGATCTGCTAGCGGTTTTTGGTGTGCACCAGCCCTGTATGTGTAGTACAGCTAAGAAATAAAACATTAAGATCAGATACATCAGTCTAATTGTTTCCAGTACAGGAAGAGTTAAGAAACTCCAGTTGTTATCTCTATGCATACAAGCCATTAAGCTCTACGACTTTCAAAGTGGTGGAGAGGGCTGTTATCTGACTTTTATTTTCTCAACTGTTATTGAACTATTTACTTTTTATCTGCCAGAGGAGAGGTCATTAGTTCACAGACTGCTCTGAAAGAATCATTTTGAATGCTGAGTGTTGTGTAATCTGCACATATTATAGAATGATACAATGATAGAAAAAACACTATATACCTGAAAATAAAAAATATGAGAATATTTTCTTTGCTGCTAATCTTCTAGTAATTATTCATAGTACACAACCAATTCACTATATCATATTTTTTTTTCGCTTCAGTGTCTCTTTAAGATCAGGTGACTGACTTGGCCATTCAAGAATTTCCCACTTATTTGCTTCAAGAAACTCTTAGGTAGCTTTGGCTCTCTATCATGAAACACCACCCAATCAATTTGCTTGCATTTAGCTGGATTTGAGCAGACAGCAGTCTCTGAACACCTCAGAATTGATTTGGCTGCTTCTGTTCTGTGTCATATCATCAATAAACACTGGTGTCCCAGTGCTACTGGCAGCCATGCATGCCCAAGCCAGCACACTGCCTCCACCATGTTTAAAAGTTGATGTGGATAATAAGCTGCCCCACATCTTCTTCATACTTTTTTCTTGCCATCATTCTGATAGAGGTTGGTCTTGGTTTCATCCGTACAAAGATGGTTTTTCTCAACTGTGCTGGCTCTTTTTTTAGATGTTCTGCAGCAAAGTCCAATCTAGCCTTTCTATTCTAGAGGCTTATGAGTGGCTTGCACCTTGCAGTGCACCTTCTGTATTTACTTTTAGGGCTCGTTCCCACTATCGCGAATCTGCATGCGTCCAACGCATGCAGATCCGCACATGTAATACAAGTGGATGGGCCTGTTTCCACTGTAGCGTTGTTGAGGTGCGTTTTTTTCAGCGTGAAAAAAACGCACAAAAGAGCCAACGATTTCGCCTGCGTCGGGAATCCGTGCGAATCGCCGCTAATGTATTTAATAGTAAAAACGCATGCGTTTGTTACATGCGTTTTTACCCGCGATTTCGCGTGCGATTTCGCACCTTTTTTTTAATTTTATTTAGCCCTGGCAGTGTCATGGTTAATTTCGCATGGCACCCTGCCATGCGAAATCGCAGGCGAAATCGCGGGTAAAAACGCATGTGGAAACGCATCCGCATGCGTTTTTACAAGCGTCGGAATGCGGCCGAAATCGCGTCGCAACAGTGGAAACAAGCCCTTATGCAGTCTTCTATCTATGGTAGACTTGGATATTGATAAGCCTACCCCCTGGAGAGGAGAGGAGCGATGCATGACAGCGATGTTAAACACTGCAACACAACATAAACCTTTAAAGAGGCTCAGAGACGAGTTGAAGTATAGCTCTGATACTTACCCGGGGCTTCCTCCTGCCCCATAAACACGTCTAAGTCTCACGCCGTCCTCCCGCGGTCTGCCATTCAGCTGCGGTGAGCTCCGTTATCAGCCTCAGTGACGTCGGTTTGGGTCTACTGTGCATATGCGGGAGGTCTGCGCATGCGCAGTAGACCCTGACTGGCATCGACTGAGGCTGGTAACAGAGATCACCACGGCTGAACGGCAGACGGCGGGAGGACGGCGGGAGACTTAGACGTGTTTATGGGGCGGGAGGAAGCCGCAGGTAAGTATCAGAGCTATACTTCAACTCGTCTCTGAGCCTTTTTAATAAATAGGCTGATTTTTTATTTTGCAATCTATAAAGAGTACACTATAAAGCAGTGATCTGTTGCTTTGTTACACATAGGCCCCACATTTTATCTTGTATTTGCGTGGATACTAATTATAAGAAACACACATATCTTCCCATCCATACATGCTAAATCTTAGCTCATCCCCTAGCTATAAAACCTGTGTTCTCAACACATGGTACGCATACCCAAGGGGGTACTTTAGGTAAGATCAGGGATACTTGGAATTGTTCTAGTGGATACATTATAGTAAGTTTTTAGATTCAAAATGATAAATATTATATAAACAAACCTAAATAACCATTTATAGTACACCTCCTTGACGGTATGGACGAGTATACCCGTCCATTACCGCCGGAGGTCGCCGCTCAGGCCCTGCTGGGCCGATTTTTATGAAATAAAAAGCAGCACACGCAGCCGGCACTTTACCAGCCGCGTGTGCTGCCTGATCGCCGCCGCTCTGCGGCGATCCACCACGAGCAGCGGCGAAAGAGGGTCCCCCCAGCCGCCCGAGCCCTGCGTAGCCGGAACATATAGTTCCGGCCAGCGCTAAGGGCTGGATTGGAGGCGGCTGACGTCAGGACGTCGGCTGACGTCCATGACGTCACTCCGCTCGTCGCTATGGCGACGATATAAGCAAAACAAGGAAGGCTGCTCATTGCAGCCTTCCTTGTTTGTTCTGGGCGCCGGAGGCGATCGAAAGAACGCCTCCGGAGCGCCCTCTAGTGGGCTTTCATGCAGCCAACTTTCAGTTGGCTGCATGAAATAGTTTTTTTTTTATAAGAAAAAAACCCTCCCGCAGCCTCCCTGGCGATTTTAATAGAACGCCAGGGAGGTTAAAAGCATCAAGGGATGTTTAAAGTGTACCAGAGACAAATAAAAACAAGTTTTATACATACCTGGGGCTTCCTCCATCCCCATGGGCACGGATCACTCTGACGCCGCCGTCCTCAGCCTTCTGCAGCTCCGGTACCAGTTCCCGTAAGTTCTGCCAGTCACAGCCAGTCTGATGCAAGAGAAGTGCGTTCTACGTATCTCTCCGGCATTTGCGCAGACTGGCAGAACTTACATGCGCATGGGGCTGGAGGAAGCCCCAGGTATGTATAAAACTTTTTTTTATTGGTCTCTGGTTTCCTTTAAAAAGTGTTCATCATGCACAATTATGGAGTACTCTCTACAAACATATATGTGTCAAGGGGTACTTGAGTTGATGTTACTCACTGTAGGGGGTGTTTGGTCAAAGCTGTCACTAATAAAGGTGCCTCATGATTGTCCAGAAAATGATATGAGGTTTGCGTTGGGCTACCCGCCGTCCCCACTAGGTATTTTTCACTCTCATTGGCTATTTTTTCTTTTCCCTTTCTTTGTTTGTTCCACTTTTTCTCTGTGTTTCTGTCCTTAGGTCTTTTCTTTTGTCATTTATTTCTTTATTCTCTTTTCTCCATCTTTTCTCACTCTGTTTCCCTTCTGCTGCAATTCCGTTCCCCCACATCCCCCCTAGACCCCCTCTCCCAAAGTGGATTTTGCCCCTAAGAATGGTCCACTTCTTCTCATGGTCCCCAATGCAGCGCTTCAGCTTCCGTTTCCATTCCACTGGGCTCAGTGGTCCATAAAAATTGGTTCAGTAGGAAACTTTCCCTCCCTTCAGCGGATTGTGCGGAATGGATCCGTTTGAATGGAATGATGTGAACGATAGTTTAACATTGGATCCATTCATATCTGTTTGCGTAATGGACCGTTTTTTAACACCAGTCTGAACAGTGCCTTAGAGGGAGATGATCAGCAGGATAGACAGGCAGCTTTTATTGCATAAAATGACATAAATATGGCAGCCTCCACATACCTCTCACTTCACTTGTCCTTTAAGTCTGTGTGAAGATCATTTTGATTGCTAAGTGTAGACATCTGAGTTCCTTGGAACCAGAGGTATGATTAAGGAGCCGTTGCTCCGATGCGCGTGAGCTTTTATTGCAACATTGTTGGATTACAAATAAAGGTCGTTTTGATACATCCCACCATCTGGTGTAGCGGGATTTCTTTGGACTCTCTGGCCTTAGAGTATGTTAGGCCTGGGGCGAGTGTCATACGCGGGGCCTAGAGCCAAAAGTGTAGGCCATCTAATGTACCACAATGCACACGGGCTTGTCCACCTGTAGAGGCTAACTGGGGAGCTTGGAATAGATACAGACTGGCTGGGGAGCTAGGGTTGTGTACCAGACTGGCTGGGGATGGGTGCTAGGCTGAATGGGGAGCTTCCCATGCCTTTTCTGCCCTACCACCAGGGGACAGGGTGATATGGGTTGTGTCTGTTGGCCTGACTTTGCTGGCCAACTCTGATTCTGTTGGTTGTATTGTAGATTCTTTACCTGTTTAGCAAATTCCAAAATATGATGCTACTGAGTCCTGTGAGAGGTTGATTGTCGCTGACTCGCAGTGGTTGGCTCTGGGTCGGTGGTATTTTGCATGCCCATGGTCAGGAGTGCTATGCGCATGACGTAAATCATTACATTAATGCGCAGGGCGCTCTCTTCCATGGGCATGCATTCAAGGGCGCGTGTTAGGTCAGCACCTGAGCATGAGCCGACCAGGAAGACTGGGTCTCTCAATGCAAGCGCAGTGGGCATGACTGCGGGGCCCCCTTCAGGTTCGGGGCCCGGGGATGATCGCCCCACTTGTTTCCAAACCCCCCCCAAGGCCGCCTCTGCTTGGAACAATGCTTGTGTACATTTTTACTATTCCTGTGTGATATAACTTTAAAACAAACATGTTGTGTAAGAAGTTATGAAAGATGTCTTTGTTGACCCACCTGTGAAAACACCAGCTTCCTGGCTTTACAACTTGCCGCTTCACAGACTTGGCAGAATTATGCAGGTGATTCACAACGCGTCTGAATGATTGTTCCTGATAAGAGAATTATTAGCAGTTCTGGCCAAAGGTTGGCATAACAGCTGGGAAATTCTGATTTTCACAGATAATTGGCAATAGTGTCCTCCATCTTTCTGCCATGGCCATCTTAATACACATCAGATGTACTATACTATGTTGATTTTCCTGTTTCAGCTACAAGACCCTGGTGACTGAGCATGAAGCCCTCATGCAGAAGTATCTGCATTTACTGCAAATTGTGGAAACAGAGAAGAAAGTGGCAAAGCAGCTGAGGCAACAGATTGAAGATGGAGAAGTGGAAGTCGAGCGTCTTAAAGCTGAGGTGAGATACGGTGGAGGAGCAGTCTGTAATATGAGATATTGGCTGCAAATATTACTGTCTGTAAACGATGGTCATGTCTATCAGAACTCAAGGAGAAGCATGTGATCAGTTTGGTCAGGTGATAGATATGTAAGTCTCTTATTTGCTAGTCATGATCTTATGCTATAGCAACATGTGATCACACAAACTAATAAATGTCTTCCCTAAATTCACCTGCTGTACAGATTTCTAGTTTCTCAGCATCCCTGGTCAGATAATTATATCTCATCAGGAGCCGCTCACTGGCTGTGTGACACTTGATGCAAGAAAGCAGCAGGGCTCCAGCTGACTGATACTCAGGTTATGTAGAGATCACACAATCAGAGGTAGTCTTTTCATGCAGCAGGCCTGGGATCCTGGGAGCCACAGTGCTCTTAGGAGCTGGTGAGTTTCAGGGAGGGGGTCTGCTTTAATGTCAGATTCCCTTTAAAGCAAACCTGTTACTTACCTCCCATGTAGTCTACTCATCAATCTCTTTCTCCTCTCCTGCATCCTGTTTGTCCACTGTGATCAATGGAATTCTCTGTCTTCCATTTTAAAAGTGACAATGACTCTATAACAGCTTCCGGGTCAGTACACTGTTAAACTGTAATATCGCCTTCTTGAGCCATAGGGAAACATGGACATTACCTTGCATATAAGTTATCCTTTCAGTTATAACTGACAGTAACTGATAAATAACTGGCAGCAAGTTATATATGTCAGTTCTGACAAAATGTTGTCAGAACTGGAAGGAATCATTGTTAGAAAAAATGGTGAGCTTCTGAGAGGAACTGACGGCGAGGTAAGTATGTAATATTCATTTGCAGGCACGTCATGTGTTTACCAGTATGTTAAATATTTTACTTGGTTCAGGTTCACTTTAAGATATTTGTGTAAAGTTCATTATGCCATATAAAGAAATCATTGTGTGCTCCTATTTGTTTGCACTTGATCCTCTGAAGGTTCTCATATCAGCGTGAGCTCCTTCTCTGCCTGCACACCCTGAACAGTCACCTGTAACATTCACTTACAATTGATGTACCCTGAACACAATTGAAGTGCAGTTAAGTCTCTTTTGTGTGTGGTGCTACTGCAGTGAATGCTTTGTGCGGAGATAAATGGGAGTAGGACGTGGTGTCATTGGGATGTGATGTCTGTGTCACAGCTGCTGACACTTTGATGTGGTAATGAGAATTATTTGATATTAAAAGCTGAGAATCTGAATATTTATGAATCTAAGAGTTGTGCTTTTCATAGGAAATATCTCCATTAACCTTTCACATCCCAGAGAGTTGTGTCTTCTCTTAATGATTCTGGGGAGCCGAGGATCTACCAATATGTTTCTGTTTATTATTAGAAGGACAAGCTGCTCGGTTAAGAACCTTCTTTGTGGCTGTCTAAAAATATGCACAAAGTGCTGTAAAGAACAACATTGACATCTAAAAGTAAAAAAGTTTTGTACAAGTCATCAGTTGCTGCACATATGCAAAGCAGACATTCATTCATTCAGTCCACATTTAGAGAGGGGGCAGCCATTCAAGTAATCACATTTTGTTCTTGTAGACTACATATGCTTTCATAACTACTAACTTCAAATGGACCTGTACTCATGCACGGGACCCAAGGAAAACACAGAGTAATCCACTCTGTTTGTGTTTAGAGTGGAGAGCCTGTCTAATTTCCCCTCAGCTGCAAGTAATCACTTTGTAATTTGATTTCTCAGCTGTGTCAGCACAGGGATCCCAGCAAGCCTCGGCAGCCTCAGCTAATTTGTAAACATGGGATGTTAACCCTTTTGTCTGCTTTCATGAAAGCAGAAAGTAGACACACTGCAAATGTATCGCTGGAGTTCTGTGGGCTGTAACAAAGAAATGTATTTTCTTTAAAGGTTTTTATGCTGTTGCTTATCTTTTAGAGCAGAGAGGAAGTTCTGAGTTCAGGTCCGCTATAAACAAATATACAGTAAAGTTTCTGGTATTTGGCACAGGGAAATACCAGGATGTGCTGGATCTATCATCTATGTGTTTTTTTCCTGTTCACAACTGGGTGCCCATCAATCTGGAAATTGATTGGAGGAATTGACTAGAAGGATGTTAGTGGGTTGGTTTGTGTTTAGCAGGCCTTACTTCTAGAGAGCCATTTATTCCAACAGAGCAGCATACAGAGGTTGCACACTATATGACCATCTTCAGTGAAATCTAAACTGGAGCTAACACCTCGTACTCCAACAAGGCAATGCTTACCGTAGAGGGATTTTTGTTTTTTCTACAAAAAAAAAATCTTTGTACCTTTGTAGTTCCACATACGGTAGTCTAAATGAGTACTCTGTTGTTATTCCTTAAAGGTGCACTATGGTAAAAATTGAAAGATTTAAAATATGTATAAACATAGACAAATAAGAAGTACTGTATTTTCCGCCATATAAGACGCACTTTTTCTCCCCAAAAAATGGGGAGAAAAAGTCCCTGCGTCTTATACGGCAAAGGCAGGGAATCCCCAACTTCCGACCACCCACCAATAGGAACCACCGCCACGTCGGGGATTCCCTGCCTGTGTGCGTCCTCCTCCTGTCTCTTCTGTCCTCGCCATGGTCCTCTTGTTCCTCGCATGTGTCCGCGGCTTTCCGCATGCCTCCGACGCATGACGTTTCATTAGCAGCCGGCACTAGAGGAAGCCGGACACAGAAGCCGGAGGTCTGCAGTCCACATGGGCATGATGGATGAGGTAAGCAGCTGCCGATAAACACCCCGGGGGGGCCACACAACACAAGGGGAGGGGGAGGGGGGAGCCGCTGACACATGCAGGGGACAGAAAGACCATGGGGAGATAAAGGAGAAGACATAGTGGGGTGACAAGTGGATCATAGGGGTGACATGAAAGTGACAGAAGGGACAGGAGGAGACATGAGGACCATGAGGGAGACAGCAGGAGACATGGTGGGGGTGACAGGATAACAATGGGGGGAGACAGAAGGGACAGCAGAAGACATGAGGACCATGGGGGAGACAGCAGGAGACATGTTGGGGGTGACAGGAGGACAATGGGGGGAGACAGAAGGGACAGCAGGAGACATAAGGACCATGGGAGAGACAGCAGGAGACATGGTGGGGGTGACAGGAGGACACATGGGCTGACAGAAGGACAATGGGGGAGATATGGAGGAGGGGACAGGAGGATCATGGGGGAAACAGGAGGAGACATGGAGGGAGAGACAGGAGTACGTATGGGGGTGACAGGAGGACCATAGGGTGGGGACAGGAGGATGCATGGGGGACACATAAGAGAACGGAGGAGACATGGTGGGGGTGACAGAAGGACACTGGGGGAGACAGGACACATGGGGGTACATGAGGACACATGGGGCAGACATGCGGACACATGGGGGAGACTAGGAGGATACAGAAGGACATATGGGAGACATGGGGACACAGGAGGACACATGGGGGAGACATGAGGACACATGGGGACACTGTAGGATACCATTTGAGAGATAACATGTTGTACAAGGCACTCCTGGAATATGGACGCACCAGGTTTAGTATTTTTTCTTGTTTTTGCACTCTAAACCTAGGTGCGTCTTATATTCCAGGGCGTCTTATACAGCGCAAAATACGGTATGTTTTTTTCCAGAGTAAAATGAGCCATAAATGACTTTTCTCCTTAGTTGCTGTCACTTACAGTAGGTAGTAGAAATCTGACAGAAACGATAGGCTTTGGACTAGTCCATCTCTTCATAGGCAGGGCCGGATTTAGGCCAAGGCCACCTAGGCCATGGCCTAGGGCACCACAAGAGCAAAGGCACCAACGTATAGGCTAAACCGGTGCAGCATTTGCCAGCTTGCCAATCCTGCAATGCAGGGAGATCAGGCAAGCGACTGACCACAGTATTCTGCTGCTAGCCGCCTGTGTAGCAGCCTCCTTGCTCTCTGTGCATGTTTGCATTGTGCCCAGACATCGGCAGCATTGGAGACAGAAAGGAAGAGGAAGCTTCTGCACTGGAGACGAGTGGAGAAATGAGTGACACTGGTGGCTGCTGCGGTGTGAAGGTGAGCTGGATACCTGTACTGAAGGGGGGGGGGAGGGATTAAAGGAGTCATCTGGCTGCTTATACTAGAGGGAAAGGAGGAGGAGTAATCTAGCTACCTATACTGGGGGGGGGGGTCATTAGGTTACCTTTACTAAGGGGGAGGAGTCATCTGGCTACCTATACTGGAGGGAAAGGGGGAGGAGTAATCTAGCTACCTATACTGGGGGGGTGTCATCTGGCTATCTACCTGTATACTAGAGGGAAGGGGGAGGGGTCATCTCGCTACCTATATTGAAGGGGGACGGCTGGTGACAGTGGCCTTGGGCGGCAAAGAGTACAAATCCGGCCCTGTTCATAGGGGATTCTCAGCAAGGCTTTTATTCTTTATAAAGATATTCCCTAAAAAGGATTTAAACAATGATGCTGGCCAGCTTCCCAGCTCCCTACATAGTTTTTTGGCAGTTGGACAGAGCAACTGCCATTCACTAAGTGCTTTTCAAAATAAATTATTCCCTGAGAATCCCCTATGAAGAGATGGGCTAGTCCAAAACCTGTCACTTCTGTCAAATTTCTACTACCTACTGTAAGTGACAGCAAACACTTGTGAACAGAGGCGCTAAGCTGACTGAAGCTGTTCACAAGTGTTTATTTGCTCCTACCTATAGCCTGATGAAGTGGGTAAGACCCACGAAACGCGTTGCAGTTTAATTGGAGTATGTAAATAAAAAGTTTTTTTCTGTCGAAAATCCGACATTTTCTTGTGTCTGCATCAGGGAGGTAAGTCCACCAACAACCTCCCTGTCTTTTAAACATTTTATTTCGTTTTATACTTCTGGCGCCTCTGTAACATTGTTTACAATATTGTGTCTACCCCTGGTGGAGGGGAATTGGCCCCTTTTTTCCTATCTACAGAGAGCGACTTCTTAATCCTTAGTGGGGACAGGCTTAATCTCCCCACCTGCCTATACAGTGGTTACCTGGAAGGTAACCCAGACTTGTGAGTATTACTCTACATTCACACACCTACATCTAACTTTCAGTACATACTGCACCACAGTGGGCTCTCGGTGTCTCCCTCCCCCTATAGTTCATGTCATTAACTGTCCATCAAAAGAGCTCACAATCTAATATCCCTATTATAGCCTACTAGGCCCATATGCAATTCACTTTTTCACCTGAGTTTTCTCCTGGGTGATATTTTAAAACTTGTCAATAAAATGCTTTTTAAACCACCAGTAAGTAAACAAACAATCAAAATAGTTTTGATGGTGCTTTTTCACCTACTTTTTGGTACTTTTTCCATTGCAAAGTGCTAAAAAATTATTATAAATCAAAGATGAAAAATGATCTCCTAGGAGAAAACTTCAAGTGAAAAAGTGAATTGTATTTGGGCCTTAGGGCTTGATTCATCAATCTGCGCTGCTAAAGCAAGCTGTTCTTTTATAAGTAGGTGGGTGGTGTCCTACTGGAGGTTCTCTAAAGGAAGTTCCTGCAGCCCCAGTACCAGTAGCTCTCAGGCAGGGCTGTTTCTTGGGCAGTGCGGGCAGGGCGACCGCCCTGGGCGCAGACTGGCAAGCAGATAAAGGGGGGCGCAGGCAGAAGGACATAACCACTAGGGAGCTGGTGACGCGCGGTGCAGCCAAATGGAAGAAGATGATTATCAGCGCGCTCACCTTCCTTGACTCCTCCTAGGCTGCCTGCGTCAGAAGCCAAGTCATCATCACGTCATCACGGCGTGATGACACCTGATGTCCTGTGGCGGTACTCAGGCTGTCAGTGGGCGGCGCCCAAGGAGGACTCTGCTTTCCTAGCTCTCTTCACCGGTGTGTGTTTCTGGTCTCTGCTTCCTCCTGGATGAGCAGCTGGTCACCAGTAAGTAGGCAGATCTACTTGTGACCTGTGGGGGCGCAATTTTTACACCCTCGCCCTGGGTGCACTTTAGCCTAGAAACTGTCCTGCTCTCAGGTCACTGGACAGGGGCCATCCATGTTGGGAAATACCACATTTTGGGCTCAGACAAACACAAACAACCATTTCATCTATTTTGCACACAGCTTTACACTTCAAGCGCCAACATTGTAAGACCTATAAACTGTTTGCCTCCAAGCACCTCCAGCAAAAACCATCAGCATTTTCTGTGCCAGAAGAGTTGGTTACAGCGCAGTGTTCTTGAATGTGAATAACCATTGCTGGAGCCTGGTGAGGCTGAGAGTACCAAATGTCTTCATTTTTTTGTGTTTGAACTGCTCGTAATTATCTGGGACTCTACTCTACATCTATTTCAGCCAAACTGATTCACTAAGGGAAAATGTAAATCACCCTATAATGTTTTATGAAAGTCACTAATTCCTAGTTATGTTTTGCAGATTGCATCATTACTGAAGGATAATGAACGTATCCAATTGACACCAAGCAATACTCAAAATGAAGACACCGATATTAAAAAGATAAAGAAGGTAACCGTATCCAGTCAAATATAAAGTTCTGAAATGAATCACGTGACATTGTGAGACCTTCGGACATATGTTTAGTGTTATCAGCTACCTTTGTGTGACGGTTAGTACCACAACTCAGATGTCTGATTATTGGTGATCTGCGGAATCACCAACAATGCAGACGCTATACCCGATTATGTGTGATCCGCAGAATCACCAATAATGCCAGTATAGCAAGACCGAGAGCAGCGAGTGTGTGTGTTAAGTGCAACCGCAACTCCAATGGTTTTACAGGACCTTACCAAAGGAGTCGGTAAGGAACACTCAGGATACAAACAGGACAGATGAGACACAAGGTTCCCCAGGACGGCTGGGAAGGGTACAGACAGAGAATATGGAGGTAGTATAGTTGGTCTCTGCCAGGGGTGCTGGCGAGAGACAGAACCAAACAGACAGATAATAACAGACGTTCACCTAATAGCAGACTAGGCCCCTACAGAGAAGCAGGCTGGCACTAGCTGAAACAATAACGGAAAGACCTCGCCACAGCCGCTGGCGAGGTACCAACGACTCACAGGCCGACCGTATAATAAAGTACAAACCCCAGCAAGCTGGGGATACCGAAACTGAGACTGAATCTCACAAGGAGCGGACGGTTTCAGACCGCACTGCAGCCTAGGCGAACTGCTACACCAGAGGGGCTGGCGTAGCAACACCTCACCAATGTTGAGGGCCCACTGATGGGTAGAATGGTCAGGCAGGCAAGGTTCGGCAACAGAGAGGCAAGTATCAGCAGAGAATCGTGAGACAAGAGAATAGTCGGTAAACAGGCAGAATTCAGCAACAGGTAGGCAGATAGGCGAAAGTACAGGATCAGAAGGCAGGATCAGGGTCAGAGTAATAGCTAAGAGTCATACACAGGAGATCGATACAGAAGCAATCACCTAGTCTGGGTGTGAAATCCTTAACGTAAACACCCGGGAACTAGTCTAAACAAATAGCAGTAACAGAGTAGCAATATCCTAAGCTTGGAGGTGAGGTCCTTGGTCTCAACTCCCTGGAACTGCTCTAAAGTATAACTGAGTAATGAGACAACAATCCTAAACTTGGGGGTGAGGTCCTTGGTCTCAACCCCCCGGAACTGGTCTAAATTATAACAGAGGAATAACACAGCAATCCTAAGCTTGGGGGTGAGGTCCTTGGTTTCAACCCCCCGGAACTGGTCTAAAGTATAACAGAGGAATAACACAGCAATCCCAAGCTTGGGGGTGAGGTCCTTGGTCTCAACCCCCCGGAACTGGTCTAAAGTATAACAGAGGAATAACACAGCAATCCCAAGCTTGGGGGTGAGGTCCTTGGTCTCAACCCCCCGGAACTGGTCTAAAGTATAACAGAGGAATAACACAGCAATCCTAATCTAGGTTTGAAATCCTTGGCATCACACCTGGGATCTAATCTAACAAATAACAGAGCAAGACAAGATTAACCTAATCTAGGTGTGAAATCCTTGGCATCACACCTGTGATCCAATCTAACAAATAACAGAGCAAGACAAGATTAACCTAATCTAGGTGTGAAATCCTTGGCATCACACCTGGGATCTAATCTAAAGGTCTGAGCGCTGACACACAAGCGTTCATGACAACAGACAGCGCCAGAGTAAAGCCCGAAGGCTTAAGAAGCAGAGGAGACCTCACCGGCATGCCCCCAGCAGCAGCCAATCCGGGGCGCCGTGAGTCTCCTCCGCTGTCAGCTGACCAGCCGGTCAGCTGACGAGCTCTCTCCCAGAATAAAGGTCCTGTCTGAGACGGCGACCTTACAGGCAACAGGTAGTTCCATCCCCGGCGTCTTAGATGCCGGAGGGACGGACAGAGGCCCCGAGGCAGACGCGGTGGCAACGCAGCCCACCGCGGCTGCACTCATTACACTTTGATTTGATTCCGAAAAATTGCAGCAAGTTATCCTGCTCATACGTTACTGGTGTGAACCACAGCTTACTGCACTGATGAACTGTGTTATGACTAGTAGAGTAGCAGTGCGGATGGCTCCCCTGATGCCAATGTCAGGAAGCTCATAACATCCACTAAACCAAAGTAAAAAACTAAGAAAAAGTGCTCTGAGAGTGAGATTATAGATGTATTTGCTCAGGTACCACAGCACAGTAAGCTTCCCAGGTGGCTGAACATGGTTAGCTCCATGGAAAGAAGAAAAAAATAACAGCATGACCCTTACTCAGAGCTTTATTAGGTCCACCCCCTGGCTATAGGAGATGGTAGCAAGCAGAGTGAAATTGTAAGCATGCAGGTTCCCCCCTCCTGGGCTGCCATCAGAAATTTTGGGGCCCCTCACACATCATCAGGCCTGGCACCCTCCCCCGGGCCCACCCACTGGTTGCTGTGCCTGCTCAGTAGCCACCCCACCCCTGTGTCCGTGCGCGAAGTGCGCTGCGGCGAAAAATGTTCATGGCTCCAACATAGAAGAAAGCAGCATGCACATCGTGATGCGGCAAAAAGTGGGCATGACCATGGCATGTTGTGGGTGGAGCCAAATACTAGCAAAATACAGGTAGTCCCCGGTTAACAAATGAGATAGGGACTTGTAGGTCTGTTCTTATCCTTTAACCGTTCTCTTTTGACCCCCTCTTTCCTTCCTGTGCCTCTTTTGTCCCCCTCTGTCTCACCTCAGTTTGTGCCTCTTTTGTGTCCCTCTGTGTGACCTCATGTTTCCATCTCATCTTCTTTCTCCCTGTGCCTCTTTTTTTCACCTCTGTGCCTCTTTTATCCCCATGTGTTACCTCTTGTCCCCTTCTGTCCCCGCTCATCCCCCTTCCCCAACCAGTTATAGGTGCCCCCAGTATAGGTAGCCACTAGCCAGGTATAGGTGCCCCCAGAATAGGCAGCCAGGTATAGGTTCCCCCAGTATAAGTAGCCAGCTATAGGTGGTGCCCCAGTATAGGTAGCCTGGTGTAGATGCCCCCAGTATAAGTAGCCTGGTATAGCTGGTGCCCCAGTATAGGCCAGCAAGATACAGGTGCTCCAGTATAGGTATTCAACTATAGGTGGTGCTCTGGTATAGGTAGCCTGGTATAGTTGCCCCCAGTATACATAGCCTGTTATGGGTGGTGGACCACTATAGGTTAGCCAGGTACAGGTGCCCCCAGTATAGGTAGCAAGCTATAGGCTCCCCAGTATAAGTAGCCAAGTATAGGTGGTGCCCCAGTATAGATAGCCAGGTACAGGTGGTGCCCTCAGTAAAGGTAGCCAAGTATAGGTGATGCCCCAGTATAGGTAGCCAGGTATAGGTGGTTCCAGCCCCAGTATAGGTAGCTAGGTATAGGTGGTTCCAGCCCAAGTATAGGTAGCCAGGTATAGGTGGTGGCCCAGTATAGAAAGTCAGCTGTAGCAGGCTCACTCATCTGCTTCCCACATTCTAGCGATGATGTCACTCTTCTCTCAGTGCTGGATCGCAGTGTGCTGGTTAGTGAGCTACAGGCCTGCAGCCACATGCAGCCCTTCCAGCGCTTTGGGGGGCCCAGGGCCCCCAGAAGACCTTGGCCCCTCACTGTAGTGTCAGTTGTCCCCCCCTGATGGCTGCCCTGCGGCCCCCTCACTTTGATACTAGTTCACTACAGCCATCAGCATTAGGTAGCAGCAACTTGCCTAAAGGAGCTTATTTGAATTTCGTGTTCTGTATTCCATGTTCCACAAACAACTACTAAAGACCAAACACCAGACAAGAGTGAAATAAGGTGGAGACAATAATAATCTTAAAAAGATCACAAATATAACTGTAACATCTGCAGGAATGGCGGCTGCGGGCACGCAGGGTGTCTCCACAGCCGCCTTGCCTTCCTGTTCAGGGAGTTCGCCCGTGCCTCTGGCGTCTAGTATGCCGAGGATGGGTTTGTCTTTTGCACATAGGGTTGCCGTATCGCGCGGGCGCGTGCGGAGACAGGACCTTTATGCGGGGAGGAGGCGCGTCAGCTGAACCCTGCCTGATATCTTACTTCTCTCTTGCCTGCCGATTCTGTACTGTACCTGCCCGCCTGTTACTGATCCTAGCCTATCCGACCTTTCTACTCACCAGTGAGCCCTTGTCACTGGTGAGGTGTGCTTCTAATAGTACCCACCAGCTCCTCTGGTGAGCTTCAGCCAAATTAATCACTTACTGTGTTCTAATAGTACCCACCAGCTCCTCTGGTGAGGTTTTGTCAAACTATTAAGTTACTGTGTTCCGACAGTACCCACCAGCTCCTCTGGTGAGGTCTAGCTAAACTATTCAGTTACTGTTGCACCAAGCACTACATACTTGTATTCTGTCAGCTATACTTGTATTATTGGTGATACTGCAGATCACCACATAATCAGGTATAGCGTCTGTATTATTGGTGATTCTGCAGATCACACATAATCAGATGTCTGTGTTGCTACACCAATCGTTACAGAACAACAGACCAAAAGATTATGGAGACACTGTGCAATCGGGTTGAACTTTTGACCACAACCGTTAACGATCTCATCAAGACGGTTAACATACAGCAAACCCAGATTGACCAACTGGCTGAGACAGTTAACCGTCTTAAAGGTCCCAATGCACAAGTGTCCTCCCCTCTAGTTATTGAGCCCAGGATGCCCCCTCCAGAAAGATTCTCGGGGCATCGCTCTGATTTTCAAAACTTCAAGCACCGGTGCTTATCATATTTTGAGTTACGGCCAGTATCCTCAGGTGCAGAGAGTCAGAAGGTCACTTTTTTAAAGACCTTCTTAACAGGGGATTCCCAATCTTGGGCCTACAGTCTCCCTGAGGGTAGTGAGGCGTTGGCCTTTGTGCAGGATTTCTTTAAAGCGATGGCAGTTATATATGACGATCCCGATTTGGCTACAACATCTGAGAGGAAACTTAAGACTCTCAGACAAGGCCATAGCCCTGTCGAGACTTACGCACATAGCCGACCTTTGATATGAGCGACCAGAGCGGTCGCTCAGGGCGCCAGCTTCCAAGGGGGCGCCTATAGCTGGTTGCCTATACTGATGGCACCTACACCTGATTTCCTATACTGAGGGTACCTATAGCTGGCTACCTTTACTGAGGGCTCCAACACCTGGCTACCTATACTGGAGGCACCTATGCCTGGCTACCTATGGGGGGGATGGAGACCTTCACCTGACTTCCTATACTGGGGGCACCTATGCTTGGCAACCTATATTGAGGGCACCTACACATGAAATCTTATACTAGGGGCACCTATACCTGGCTACCTACCTATACTGAGTCTGAGAGTGTTTTTGGGGGGGCACACTGCGGTTATAACGCGTGGTGCAAATTGTCAGTGCTGTGCTATCATTCTAAATGGGGAGGAGGTGGCTAACTGTCCCACTGATTGTTTTTATTAATATTCCTGAAAGGTTCTAGCCTTCATTTTTAAGTGTATTCAGGATAATGCGTTCTTTCCATCCATTCGTGGTTAATAGTATTTTTTCTATTATACATACGTGACGTGTCACAGAGATCTGAGCATTTGGCATGATGTGTCACAACGTCAAAAAGGTTGGGAACCACTGTCCTAGGATATATCTCAGGAGAAAAGGGGAATTGCATATGGGCCTGTGTGTATGTGCGTGCGTGCGTGTGTGTGTATATGCACGTGGGAAGAGGATGAAGGGGGGCACAAAAATCAGGTTGCGCTGTGAAACCTAAGACCGGCCCTGCTTACGCAGCTGAATTTAGAAGGTGGGCAGTATCAGCCAGATTGGGGCAGTATGCGCTGCTGGATTGTTTCCTGACGGGGTTGTCTGATGCTGCTGTAGCCGATTTGATGTTAGGTCATCCTGAGCCTAAGTCCTTGAATGAGGCTGTATCCTTGGCAATCAAGATTGATCGGCGAGTTCGCTACCAAAAGCAAACTCGGGGCGGGGGGGGGACTGTAACATCTGCAGGAATGGCGGCTGCGGGCACGAAGGGTGTCACCACAGCCGCCTTGCCTTCCTGTTCAGGGACTGCGCCCGTGCCTCTGGCATCTAGTACGCCAAGGATGGGTTTGTCTTTTGCACATAGGGTTGCCGTATTGCACGGGCGCGCGCGAAGACAGGACCTTTATGCGGGGAGGAGGCGCGTCAGCTGACTGTTCACTCGCAACTTGTCTGCTGTTGCGAATACTCACGTGTTAGCGCTCAGACCTTAGATAGTATCCGGTGTGCTTTGATCTGGGAGGAAACCAGGGATTTCACACAAGGCTAGGATTATTATTACTGTATATTGATATTCTGTGTATGACTCTGGCTATCCGCTGACTCTGCTCTTGCTAATTGTTTCTGTACTTTTGCCCATCGGACTCTGTTGCTGAACCCTGCCTGATATCTTACTACTCTCTTGCCTGCCGATTCTGTACTGTACCTGCCCGCCTGTTATTGATCCTAGCCTGTCCGACCTTCCCACTCACCAGTGAGCCCTTGTCACTGGTGAGGTGTGCTTCTAATAGTACTTACCAGCTCCTCTGTTGAGCTTCAGCCAAATTAATCACTTACTGTGTTCTAATAGTACCCACCAGCTCCTCTGGTGAGATTTTGTCAAAGATAGCAAGATCAGGGTGAAGTGCAAAAGGTCAGAGCCAGTAAACAAGGTAACAGTAGCAAGTTGGAGGTTCAGGAGCAGGTTGTACAGAACTCAGGAGCATGCAGTGTGAATATTCAACTTAAAGCGGAATATAACCTTGCATTTCAACTTTGCTCTAAAACATTATTTACAGTATATTATATGCAACCAGCATTTTTTTTTTACTAGACCAGCATTGGAAGGGTCACACAGAGCTTTAAAGTTCCTGGACAGAACTGCAGATGCATCCGAAGCTGACATAGATACATTTTGTTTACTGACTGAGAAGGAGCTGGAGGACAGCCAAAGAGTGTGTAACATTTATCACTTGTTACATTCTATGTAGTTAAATGTATCTATCTGAACTTCTGCATATCTCTCCACGGAACTTTAAACCTCTGTGTTTAACCCTTCCAATGCTGGTTTAGTAAAAAAAAAAAAAATATGCTGGTTGCATATAATATGCTGTAAATAATGTTTTAGAGCAAAGTTTAAATGCAGGGTTATATTCCGCTTTAATATTCAGGCAAAGGATTGCGACAAGCAGCAGCTCTTATGTAGGCAATCCACTCATGTTGCATACAGTGGGTTGGAAAAGTATTCGGCCCCCTTGAAGTTTTCCACATTTTGTCACATTACTGCCACAAACATGCATCAATTTTATTGGAATTCCATGTGAAAGACCAATACAAAGTGGTGTACACGTGAGAAGTGGAATGAAAATCATACAGGATTCCAAACATTTTTTACAAATAAATAACTGCAAAGTGGGGTGTGCGTAATTATTCGGCCCCCTGAGTTAATACTTTGTAGAACCACCTTTTGCTGCAATTACAGCTGCCAGTCTTTTAGGGTATGTCTCTACCAGCTTTGCACATCTAGAGACTGAAATCCTTGCCCATTCTTCTTTGCAAAACAGCTCCAGCTCAGTCAGATTAGATGGACAGCGTTTGTGAACAGCAGTTTTCAGATCTTGCCACAGATTCTCGATTGGATTTAGATCTGGACTTTGACTGGGCCATTTTAACACATGGATATGTTTTGTTTTAAACCATTCCATTGTTGCACTGGCTTTATGTTTAGGATCATTGTCCTGCTGGAAGGTGAACCTCCGCCCCAGTCTCAAGTCTTTTGCAGTCTCCAAGAGGTTTTCTTCCAAGTTTGCCCTGCATTTGGCTCCATCCATCTTCCCATCAACTCTGACCAGCTTCCGTGTCCCTGCTGAAGAGATGCCCCCCCCTCCCCCGAGCATGATGCTGCCACCACCATATTTGACAGTGGGGATGGTGTGTTCAGTGATGTGCAGTGTTAGTTTTCTGCCACACATAGCATTTTGCATTTTGGCCAAAAAGTTCCATTTTGGTCTCATCTGACCAGAGCACCTTCTTCCACATGGTTGCTGTGTCCCCCACATGGCTTGTGGCAAACTGCAAACGGGACTTCTTATGCTTTCTGTTAACAATGCCTTTCTTCTTGCCACTCTTCCATAAAGGCCAACTTTGTACAGTGCATGACTAATAGTTGTCTTATGGACAGATTCCCCCACCTGAGTTGTAGATCTCTGCAGCTCGTCTAGAGTCACCATGGGCCTCTTGACTGCATTTCTAATCAGCGCTCTCCTTGTTCGACCTGTGAGTTTAGGTGGATGGCCTTGTCTTGGTAGGTGTACAATTGTGCCATACTCCTTCCATTTCTGAATGGTCGCTTGAACAGTGCTCCGTGGGATGTTCAAGGCTTTGGAAATCTTTTTGTAGCCTAAGCCTGCTTTAAATTTCTCAATAACTTGATCCCTGACCTGTCTTGTGTGTTCTTTGGACTTCACGGTGTTGTTGCTCCCAATATTCTCTTAGACAACCTCTGAGGCCCTCACAGAGCAGCTGTATTTGTACTGTCATTAGATTACACACAGGTGCACTCTATTTAGTCATTAGCACTCATCAGGCAATGTCTATAGGCAACTGACTGCACTCAGATCAAAGGGGGCCGAATAATTATGCACACACCACTTTGCAGTTATTTATTTGTAAAAAATGTTTGGAATCATGTATGATTTTCATTCCACTTCTCATGTGTACACCACTTTGTGTTGGTCTTTCATGTGGAATTCCAATAAAATTGATTCATGTTTGTAGCAGTAATATAACAAAATGTGGAAAACTTCAAGGGGGCCGAACACTTTTGCAACCCGCTGTAATTAAAGGAACAATATCAAAGTTTAAGTTTTTTTCTGAACCCCTTTAGGAGTTAGGAGAAACTTGGTAATTGCAGATAATGATAGTAAAAGAAAAAAAAAACACATCCGTCGTGACGGGTTTATCTATTCAGCGTCTATTCAGTGTAGGTTGTAACAGCCTCTCTTCCTCTCTGCACTAGCCTTGCTGGACATACACAATCCATTCCTGGCTGGACATAAATGAACAATCCATGCTGTGTCGGCAGCAGAGCGGGTTCTTCTGTGCAGAGAGGAAGAGAGGCTGTTACAGCCTATACTGAATAGACGCTGAATAGATAAACCCGTCACCCATCACCCCTGCACTGTCCTAACACCATGCAAGATCTGATAAGGTGACAGATGTTTTTTTTTCTTTTACTGACATTATCTGCAATCACCAAGTCTTTCCTAACTCCTAAAGGGCTTCAGAAAAAAAACTTAAAAAACTTAAACTTTATAGTATTCCTTTAATCCCCGGGCTAATGGGATACACATGCAGGTGGAAAGAGATATGTTCACAGAGATCCAAGCTCCAGACACCACCTGAAGGTGAAACAGTAAACTACAAGTCTGATCTTCACTGTCTTGGTAATGCCCAATCATGAATTCATTTACTGTATGTACAATTTTCAAATAGCTGTTACTTAGTTAGGCAGCAAATTAGCAAATTAACACAACATTGTGGATATGGCCATTGAATATTTTTAAGTCAAGAGATAAAGTGAAGTCAGCAAAAATCTTTAAAAATGAGATAAAACAGACATTAAAGGCACAATATAAAGGGTAAGCTGTTATCTATTTATCCCATGATAGGTGCAGAGCTTCCTACGCGGCTGGCTGTGCCGGCGGAAATGGAAGAGTATAATCCAGGATTATTCCAGGTCTCCTCATGCAGACAGCATGCGCAAGAGAAACCAGGTAGTGTTCAGCATGCTGGAAGCAGAGGCGGAGTATGTTCAGCAGCTCCATATACTGGTCAACAACTTCCTGAGGCCTCTCCGCATGGCGGCGAGTTCCAAGAAGCCCCCAATCACCCATGATGATGTTAGCAGCATTTTTCTGAACAGGTAAAATACTTGAACTTGCCTTGGTGTCTTGTACATTCCAACTTCATCAGTGGCGTTTCTAGCCTTTTTGTCACTCCAAGCAAGTAGTCCTGTGTCATCTGCCCCCCCCCCCCCCCCCCTACGACTCCCGAGGGGAGGTTAGAGGGAGCACAGCTTCTGCTGCATTATACTCTGCCTTTACACACTGGACTTGGGGAGTGCAGGAGGTGGGTCGGGAACAGATAGGGGGACAAAGGGACAGAGGGAGGCATGAAGGGGGACAGAAGGAGGCACAGTGGGACAGAGGGAGGGACAGAGAGACGCACACAGAGCCAAATCATTCACAAGGCCCTTAGGAAGGTGCCTAGGAGCTGGAGAGTGTCTAGGGTTTATGCTAACCCCCAACAAATCTACCCCAAAAAGCTAGGTGGCCATCAAGTGTGGGCCCAAAGTCGTAGCTTGCCTAGGGCACCATTTAAATTTAATCTATCTCTGGAAGCACAGGGGGGCAGAGGTAGCACAAGGGGACTGAAGGAGGCACAAAGAGAGACAAAAAGAGGCACAGGGGGGGGGCCGAAAGACACATGGGGGGGTAGAGGTGGCACATGGAGACTGAAGGTGACAGAAGGAGGCACAAAGTGACAGGAGGTACAAACACATGGGGGCGTGGCTTCATCCAGGAGGTGGGGCTTAGCTCAGGGTAAGGGCTTAGCTCAGGGGCATGGTGCCCCCCCAGGACCAATGGCACTCCAGGCAGTGGCCTGTACTGCCTATGCCTAAAAACGCCCCTGAACTTTGTGAACATCATGTGTATTCATTGCACTTTTTGTTTTACAGTGAGACCATCATGTTTTTGCATCAGATCTTTTATCAGGGTCTGAAGGCGCGAATATCCAGTTGGCCCACACTGGTGTTGGGTAAGGAATTGTCTTTCTCTGTTACATGATTTTGCCTCTGTGTTGTCATTTTCTGTCACTATCATTCCTAGAATATCTGATCATACGTTTGTACCTCACTCTCACAGCCGACCTGTTTGACATCCTTCTGCCAATGCTGAACATTTACCAAGAGTTTGTGCGGAACCATCAATACAGCTTGCAGATTTTGGCACACTGCAAACAGAACCGAGACTTTGACAAACTTCTGAAACATTATGAAGCCAAACCGGACTGTGAGGAGCGAACTCTGGAGACCTTTCTCACCTATCCTATGTTTCAGGTTTGCATTTCAAACCTCGCTATACTGCAGGCTTTAGATGGGCACACTGCAAACGTTATAAAAATTCTAAGGATCCCAATGCTATGCTAAGCTTTATAATCACCAAAGGCAATCCTTTGGCTTAGTAATGGCTCATGATCACCAGGCAGGAATAGGGCCAGATTTACCATAAGGCACTGTAGGCACATTATGATGGAAATGCGTCTCACTTCCCTCCCCACCTGCCTCCCTACTTCCTTCTTTTTGCAGAGTCCTGAGCAGAGAGTAAATGAGAGGTTACCCACTCAGCTCTCGGCATTCCACTGACGAGATCTCCCTTCAGTTTGGGGCAACTTAATACTAAGAGTACCTCTGGCTACTACTAAGGGGCACCTGTAGCTACCTATGACGGGGCAAAGGAAGTAAGGGAGAAGTGACAGCTGGGTCAGCCAGCACACCTGTGGTGCAGTTCAGCGGAGGTTTGTAGGTTCATGGAGGGTGTCTAGGGTGCCAGGACATCTGTGCCTATAGGCTCCTGTGACATAAATCCGGGCCTGGGCAGGAGTCACTTACATTCTGGCTTGCCTGTGGCATCCATCTGAAAATGGCGCCTGTGAATAATGGCGCACAGTGTTGCCGCTAATCCGTTTTCCGCTTATCGCTATTTAACGTTAAAGACTTATTGTTATTTAGCGTTAACACACAGAACCCTCTCTGCACCTATCCCTAACCCCTAACCCCCCCCCCCGGTGGTGCCTAACCCTAACCACCCCCCCTGGAGGTGCCTAACCTTAAGCACACCCCTGGTGGTGCCTAACCCTAAGACCCCCCTGGTGATGCCTAACCCTAACCACCCCCCTGGTGGTGCCTAACCCTAACAACCTCCCTGGTGGTGTATAGTGTACTGTAACTATACCTAACCCTACTCTCACACAGAACCCTCCCTGTACCTAACCCTAACCACCCCCTTGGTGGTGCCTAACCCTAGACCCCCCTGGTGGTGCCTAACCCTAAGACCCCCCTGGTGGTGCCTAACCCTAAGACCCCCCCCCCCCCCGGTGGTGACTAACCCTAACCTTGACAGTGTTACATTAAATCCATTCACCATTTTGCAGTTAAATAACGTCTGCAGTTTGGCTTATGTAGAGGGCTATTGATAAATAACGTTAGTGTGTGCCACTATTGATAAATAACGTTAGTGTGTGCCACTATTGATAAATAACGTTAGTGTGTGCCACTATTGATAAATAACGTTAGTGTGTGCCACTATTGATAAATAACGTTAGTGTGTGCCACTATTGATAAATAACGTTAGTGTGTGCCGTTTTTCTTCTTTGTTCCCTGTGCGCCATTATTATGCAGTACTAACGATAAATAGCGATAAGCGTATCTTTTTAATGCGGCGCCATTTTTATGCATAGGCGCTGTGCGCCATTATTCACTGATCCCTGCCTGTGATGTTGGTGCAGTATATGGGGAAAGGTGGACTACTTGAATAGGACCTCACATGCATGTATGCTTATTGATTGCCAGGTATATCAGTGCCTAGCAGACAAGCCATCCACATTGTTTATTTAAAAAAAAAAGGTGTTGTGCCCATACAGTGGCGAACCAGTCAGTTGGGCGCAGGGTGAGCCGAAATCCCCCTGAAGTTGTAGCAACCTGGAGTGACACATAATTTGGGGTTCGGCTGTTGCCGGGCTGCAGAGCTCTAGCATTACAGCTATATCGCCACTCATAAGCAGCGCTGAAGCAGCGCTGAGATGAGCTGCTTCGCATGTATTTTCACGTATTTTCATGGAAGCATTTAGCAAATTACAGCAATGTTAAAGCAAACCTGCAGCAAAGAAATACTTATGATATAATGAATTGTATGTGTAGTACAGAGAATTAATAGAACATTAGTAGCAAATAAAAGAGTCTCATATATTTATTTTCAGTTATATAGCTTTTTTTCTATAACATTGCATCATACTGTTGCAGTTTAAAACCACACTCTGTCTTTTAAGCTATGAAACAAAGCAGAAATAATGACCCTTTGAACTTCCCTGCAGTAAAACCTTAGCTAAAGCTGTCTCTCACTGTTTTTGTTTAAGTGCTTCAGAAAACAGGACTGTATGTCACCAAGATTGGTCGAATAGCTCAGAGAAACTCTTTTGCATAGATAACAACTTAAGTTTTCTAACGCTTCCTGTACTGGAAAACCAGTATTTGTCAAAATGCTCTTTTCACTAAACAGTAGATATATAATTTGACAGTCAACTAAAAGCACAGGAAACCCACCACATATTATTAAACTCCGCCCACCATCTACACTGCCCTCTTGTTGACCTATTAGAACACTTTCTAAATACTTTGCTTGGTATGGTAACCCTTTCTTGGCCTGCTCAGATTATAGCCATATTAACCTAAACAGCTTTTACATTTCTCTCACGTACCTAAATTAATTTCAGCTTTTTTTTCTATTATTCTTTTCTTATTATTAGAGCTCTACATTTCCATTTTTCTTCCATTTTTCTAGAAGGTGGAAAGGTCAGGGAACCACTCAATAATCCATGATGATTAAAGACGAAATTATTTATTAAGGCCAGTTAGTCTACAGCCATCTAATAGTAATTGACTAATTTTACACTATTACAGCAATCTGGAAAGGTCAGAAGTCTTTTAAAGGACCAATCCGGCGAAAAAAGTAAGCAGTTAAAATCTGACAAAACCGACATGGGGGATTCTTGGTTTTTTTTGTTATCAAAAGCATTTAAAACAGTAAGATACCAGCCAGCCTCCGTACTCATTTGCACACCATTTTGGCAGTTAAACTTAACTGCCCTTCAGGAAATGCTTCTGAAAACAAAGAATCCCCCATGAGGAAAAGGACTAGTCCAAAACCTGTCGGTTCTGTCAGATTTTAACTGCTCACTTTTTTTTTTTTCCGCTGGAGTGGTCCTTTATCTTATTTTAGGATACACCACATTAGCTAATGGCTACGTTGAAAGCCAATAGCAGCCTGTCATTACTAAAAATGTATGACATCCTGCAATGTTGATATACAAATAGCTGTGCCAACATCTGCCCTTGTGTGGCCCGATCCTGAATACAATATGTATGAAACTGGTATGAAACTGGTACACGTTGGAGGAAATTGAAAAATGGCTATTTTATGGATATGTGCTAGACTGCAACACTACCGTACCAGTTTATTAGCTGTTGTTGATAGATGTGTAACAGAATCTTGTTTTCTTAGATCCCTCGTTATATCTTAACTCTGCATGAGCTCCTTGCCCATACGCCTCACGAACATGTGGAGCGCAACAGCCTAGAATATGCCAAATCCAAGCTGGAGGAGCTCTCCAGGTGAGATGATTATTATTATCTTTTTATTACTGTTATTATTGATTCATAAAGCGCCAACAAATTCCGTGGTGCTGTACAAAGTAAACAAATATTATTGATTACCCCACAGTATCCCGGAGGATCGGTAACACAAACTGCCGAGGAGTAGATTTGTATTGAATGGGATATTCTAAAGTACACCTTTTATTTCCCAACAAATGCAACGCAATGGAAATGCTCGTGTGCTCTGCTATGAAAGGGACCTCAAGAATATATTTTCTACTATATAATTACGCTTATATATTTACTTATCTAACTGAACAGTGTTGACAACATCGGATATACATTTCATATTTTACGTTTTGTATTCCCTTAGACTTGGGCTTAAAGTGTACCAGAGCCCATTACATATAAAAGTTTTATACATACCTGGGGCTTCCTCCAGCCCCATCCTCACGGATCGCTCCAAAGGCGGCGTCCTCAGCCATCTCTATTGCCGGTACCGGGTCCCGTAACTTCCTCCAGTCGCGGCCAGTCGGAAGTAAGAGAAGTGCGCACTTTACGTATCTCTCCAGCAGCCACCGTCCTCAGCCTTCTGTATCGCCGGTACCGGTTCCCGTAACTTCCTCCAGTCGTGGCCAGTCTTGCGTAAGAGAAGTGCGCTCTTTACGTATCTCTCCAGCAGCGGCCGGAGGGATACATAGAGGGCGCACTTCTCTTATGCAGATTGGCCATGACTGGGGGAAGTTACAAGACCCGGTACCGGCGATACAGAAGGCTGAGGATGGTTGCTTGGGAGCAATCCTGGGCATGGGGCTGGAGGAAGCCCCAGGTATGTATAAATCTTTTATGTGTAATTGTCTCTGGTTTCCTTTAAAGAGAACCAGAGTTAAAAAAGTAAAAACCTGTCTAAGGAGAGAGAAGCCTTTGGATACTCCAGAAGCTTCCCTTGCTGTCCTCCTGTCCCCTGCCACTCCTCCTTAACATCGGGATTACACTCCTATTCTGGCACGAGCGCAGCTGCGATACGCCCACGTGAACACGGCCAAGCCTGCCCAGTAGCAGAGAGCTGTTAGCGCAGGAGTGGTTCAGGCTTACTGTGCAGGCGCCCATACTTGCAAAAGTGCAGTATGGCCACACTGATGCCTGAAGAGGAGTGCGGTCCTGATTTGATTACTGGCAAGCCATCGACTGTAATCTTCAGGGGGTCCATGCTTGACGATGGAGGACCAGTGGATGGCGTCTATAGAATCCAGAGGCTTCCCTCTCCTTAGGTAAGTATTTACTTTTTGACCTTTTCGATGCTTTGGGTACAAACCTATGGGAGCAGTAATTTCTGCTTGTATATCAGAGGAGCATTTTATCAATGTAGATGAGTAAACTCATCAGCTAATAAACTGTGATTTTCCTTAGAATAATGCACGATGAGGTCAGCGAAACAGAAAATATCCGCAAGAACCTGGCCATTGAGAGGATGATTGTGGAAGGATGTGAGATATTGTTGGATACCAGTCAGACCTTTGTACGGCAAGGTAGGTCCTCTTTGGCAGTGCTTTGCTATCTGCTCCAATTCAGCCACCACTTACCAAGACTTTTACCAGTCTTGAATGAAATTCCACTTTTATTGAAGAAAAAATTCTCTCCAGGTCATCTCTATAGATTGAAAGCATGTTAGCAAATGGGGCTTTATTCACAAAACAGTGATAACTGAGTTATCACGCCTAAAAGCTTTGCACATGCAAATGTGCGTGCAAGCCATTTTGCGCGCGTGTTGCACATGCAAAGTTTTAGCGCTCACCCGTTAACTTTTACCGTGCGTACGGCATTTTGGCATAAGTGCGATAAGTCCGCTTTGAGAGTGTATGCTAAGCTGGTTTGCACGCGATGTAATGTGCGCAAAACTTTACACGCGCAAACTATTGACTTCACGTGAAGTCATTAGCTTGCGTGCGTAAAGCTTTACGCACATGATATCACGTGCAAAGCAGCCTTGCTTAGCACTCTTTTGTGAATCAAGCCCATAGTATTGCATATCCTTATCTGATTCTGTTGTGCAAAAGAGGTAGTGAATCCCTTGATGGAAATGCTAATAGGGAGGGTCTGTCTGCTATAATCAGTTGAAACAGGTCAAGCTTCATCCCATCAAACTGGCAGTACCTTTTGCATAGAACTTGCACTGGGGGATATTATGCTAATGCCTCTTTCAGATGGGAGGCTGAACTGCTCACTCAGTCCGGCTCTGGTCCTTGCGTCTTCCTGGCAGCTTCTGAACTGTCCGCTAGAGCTCCCTGCTCACTGTCATGTGACCGCAGTTTAGAAGTTGCTGGGGAGATGACGATGCAAGCTGGAGCAAGGACAGGTAGCTATGCTGTCCCTGACGCCAGCTCTGCATGAGGGACGGCACACATGTCATTTTTTTGGTACCCATAAGTCAGCTTATCCTCAGCGATATACAGTAATTACAAAAAGACGTGCAATGGCCATTTTTGGCAATTTTGCTTTAAGTTTTTGGTTTGAAAGTTTAAAATACTTGTAGGCTCAGTATATACATATTTAATTCCAATTAATTTATTTTTAATTTTAGGGTGCCTGATCCAAGTGCCCATGTCAGAGAAGAGCAGGGCAACGCGAGGGCGTTTAGGATCCCTTTCTCTGAGAAAGGAAGGAGAACGTCAGTGCTTCTTGTTCTCTAAACACCTTCTCATCTGCACTCGCAGCTCTGGAGGGAAGCTGCACCTTACTAAGGTAAGTGTGGACTTATATTCAGCATATACCCTGCTGTATACCCTATGGTTGTCTGCTGAAGGAGTACATAAATATTATTTCTATACTATTAACATCTTCAGGAAAATCTTACCAAATGATTTTTAAGTTCACCCAGGCATAGTATGCAGAAATACTGGCTACTGACACTAATGGGGCTCTTCTTAGCCTCAATTAGTTCCTATAGTCAGACGAGAATCCATCTATGACTCAACTGCTAAGTCCTTCCTTCCTCCCCATCTGAGGTTTGCCATCACCAGTAGTTAAGAGAAGGCATGGCTGACACAGAAGGAGCAGTACTTGTGCCTTATTGTGGCAGCCCCTGTCTGGCTGTTGGAAGTAAACACAGGCTTCTAGATATGAGTAGAGTGCTGCAATCAAAGACCTATGAAGCCACCTCCAGAGGAGGGCCTAAATCAATTAGTTCCACCACTTCATGGTGGAAGTGATAAAACTGCCATTCCATCAGCAACAACAGCATATACTGTATATGCTCTTTATGACTCTCATTCTGCAGGATCGTGTGCGCAGATGTGATAAAGCCAGTGTAACTTCACAATTGCTGAAAGAAAGCCAGTCCCTTTAGCACCTTACCACCAGGGCATCGGCGCAGCTACAGAGCCTTGTGCCCCAGTGTAAATTTTGCACTCCTATCCCCAGGGCCTGTTCTAGACTTTTTGCTGCCTGAGGCAAACTTGTGAATGGGAGTGAAGAGGGTGTCAGCTCCAAACAGCTAACTTGCTTAAAAAGAATGCTTGCTTGCAGCTTTCGGCAGTATGGATGGAGATGGCAAAACGCCATGCTTTTAAACGCATAATGGGAGATAGGCCTGAACGATTTTGGGAAAAAATTGAATGGAGCGATTTCTGTCTGAAATTGCGATTTCGATTCGATGCACGGTTTCCTTCCAATCAAGCTTTGTTCCCCCTCTTTGCCTAGTTGTTCCCTCCTCTGTCTCTCTTTGTGCCTCCTCTGGGTCTCTCTCTTGCCCCCTTTGTGTCTCTGTGCCCACTCTTTCTCTCTGCGTCTCTCTGTGCCTCCTCTATCCCCCAAGCTGCATCAGTTCTGGACATAGCTTCTAATGCACGGAATACTTCCTGTATGTCATGTGACATACAGGAACCTGGAGTTTTGCCAAGCACACTTCTTCAAACTTCCCCCATGTGAAAATGACGTGATTGCGATAATTGCCGCTTTGACGATTCCGAAATTGTGATCTTGGTGATCACGATTTCAATTTAAATTCGATTTAACTTTCAGGCCTAATGGGAGATCAGGAGGGTGCATTTATTTAGAGATAAAACTAAAACAAAAAAATGCAAAGATGGGCACTGTCTCTTAAATATATTGCCAATCTACTAGAAAATTCATTTTAAAAAATGAAATGGTTGGTACACATGATCACAAGCCGGAAAATTACATGCGTGTACAGTACATACAGTATATCAGGAATGGCCTGCTGCCATCTCCATGGAAATGTCAAAAAACTACCGGTACAAACACAAGTATACAGCTAGGATTCATTTCTTCATTTTTACTGCTTACAATCATGCAGATTTTAAGCTCTTGAGGGCCACATAAAATGGTGTGGAGGGATGAATTGATAAAATGGTGTGGAGGGATGAATTGATAAAATGGTGTGGAGGGATGAATTGATAAAATGGTGTGGAGGGATGAATTGATAACATCGTGTGGAGGGCAAAATTTTGGCCTCGGAGCCTTGCGTTTGACACCTTTGCTCTAACTAGTACCGGTAAGTTCTGACTTGCATAACTATAGCATTGCAGGGAATTTCACACTTGCAGTTGTTGTTTCATTGCCAAGCGAATCAGCCAAGTCACTGGAACAATTACTCTGTGGTTCCAAAGGGATGCGTGTGAATTCTGTTCATGCGTCAAATTTGTAAGGTCTGTTAATTGTCAGATCAGTTTAAAAAGAACCTGAGATGAAACAAAATAAAGAATTCATACATACCTGGGGCTTCCTCCATCCCCCTCAGCTCGGCCTGATCGCTCCCTCAGCGCCATACTCCACCTTCTGGGTTCTCCGTATGGGCTCCCTGTAACTTAGGGAGTCTAGGCTTACTGCACAGGCACGGAACTCTACTGGCTGCGGGAGCATGACGGGGAGCGCACACGGCCACACTGCGCTTGCGCCAACTGGCTGAATTTACCAGGAGCTCTTATGGAAGTACCCAGGACGGCGCCAAGGGAGCAATCAGGCCAAAGGGGGCTGGAGGAAGCTCCAGGAATATATTATTTTTTTGTTGTTGTTTAAACTCAGGTACACTTTAAGCACTGTATATGTCTTTTGTGTCTAAATGCTTTCTCCATCCACAGCTCTAATCGCTGTGACAGACTTTTCATCCAGAAATGTCTCTGAACAGTCTGCTTTCTTTCTTCCTTATAGAATGGGGTGATCTCCTTAATGGACTGCACTTTATTAGAAGATCAAGAGGATGATGACAGTTAGTATATATATCAAACTCTTAGTATTCTACGTGTAATTCCTTCCTCTAAAAAATCATTACTAATATACTATGCCCTACTGTATTATTACTATCTCACTCTACCATTACTCAGCATGCGTAGTATGGTTCTCTAATGTCGCCTTGTGACTCCCTTCACAGACAGACAAGAAGTAGATCACCTGGACTTCAAGATCTCAGTGGAACCCAAAGACTGTCCTCCTTTTGTCGTCATCCTGATGGCATC
Source organism: Hyperolius riggenbachi (assembly GCF_040937935.1). Classification (NCBI taxonomy): domain Eukaryota; kingdom Metazoa; phylum Chordata; class Amphibia; order Anura; family Hyperoliidae; genus Hyperolius; species Hyperolius riggenbachi. The sequence continues at coordinate 138,709,038 of NC_090648.1, forward strand.
CTCCAGACAGGAGAAAGCAGCATGGACCAGTGACATCAGCCAGGTCACAAACCTGTCATCACATTGACATCAACTTGTCTCCATAGTCATCATGACATCATTACGTCTTCATGGTACAAACACTGTCATATCATTGTCATTACTAAAGTTTATGTCCATATGTGCTGAGACTAAAAGCAGCCCCAACTAGGACAGCTATATATGAGCACAGTGACACCAGTCAGAACAGAAAGTACTTGACAAGAATTACTAAGTGGAAGTTTCTGCCTTCCGTGACCAGTCCCAGAGTTGAGAAAAGACCACATCTTTAGTAATAATTTTATTGTGTGGTCTCATTCCCCATATACTGTAACTTGAAGGTTCAATGCAGTAAGTCTAAGGATAGTACGGGTGATGGCTAAAATGTTACTTCCTGTTACATAGTAAGTCTAAGGATAGTACGAGGGATGTCTGAAATGTTACTTCCTGTTACATAGTAAGTGTAAGGATAGTACGGTGGATGTCTGAAACTTTATTTCCTGTTTCATAGTAAGTCTAAGGATAGTACGGGGGATGGCTAAAACATTACTGTTACATAGTAAGTGTAAGGATACTACGAGGGATGTCTGAAACGTTACTTCCTGTTACATAGTGTAAGGATAGTATGAGGGATGTTTGAAACGTTATTTCCTGTTACTTAGTAAGTGTAAGGATAGTACGGTGGATGTCTGAAACGTCATTTCCTGTTACATAGTGAGTCTAAGGATAGTACTGGTGATGTCTGAAACTTTACTTCCTGTTGTTCAACTGAAAAAGTCCATCCAAAGAATAAATAAATATTATCCTGCATTCCTCAAAAACATCAGATTATTAAGTAGAAACTTAAAAAAAAAAAAACCTTAAAAAGCATTAGCCAATTAGTTTTAAAAGAGAAACACGATTTCACCCTTATTCCGAATGGCAACCATATAAAAGCATTCTACTAGTTATTATTGGAAATCGGTGTAGTTGGTTATAGTTGTTTGCTGTATTCTGAGGCCTTTTTCACACGGTTGGCTGTTACTCTCATTGGCCAGACAACGAGCAGCTTCCGGTTGCAATTTAATGCATCTAGATGGTAGCATTTGTAACTACACACGTTCTAACTGGCTATAGACTATAATAAGGTTATTTTTTAATACCATTCCATTGTAAATTGTTTTGTGTTGCAGTGTTTGTTAGTTATAGATTTTAATAAAAACGCTGTTTTTCATCTTGGATTATTATTTCATACAAGAATAGCGTAAACATTTGAATTAGCTTGTGGTTTTTATTTTTTTTACAAAAGTTCTCATCATTAGAAAACAAATGATCCTGGAGTCCTAGCCTGGATATATTAAAGACTTTCTGCTGTTAGGAGGCCAAATCAACAACCCTTGCTTGGGTCATAACAGACCATAGTGAGGGTTGATGAAAGATTAGCGAATTATAAACGAATGGATTGCATGGACGCACCCACAGCCCTGCTGAATTTCTTTTCCTGCCAATAACTGCTAACTCTTAATTCCTTCAGGAACTCTCCCTGTTATCTGACATGACCTAAGTGAGGGTGTAATCTAGCGGTGCCCATTGGGTAGATTGTGATAAACCAGGTAGATCCCAAAGGACTTCTGGGTAGATCCCTCACTGCCCGCCTAAGTGACATATGTGTCATACTCTATCTCTTTGACTTGGATGAGTTTAGTGTGATATGCTGTCCCGAAGTTTCGCACAGCAGAGTAGAGGATAATGATGTTGCAAGGTGGCGAGCCATACATTTAGAAACAGTGGGCTTGATTCACTAAGTAGCATGCCTTATCAGAGTTAACATGCCATATCAGAGTTAACACACCCTATCAGAGTATCAGAGTAGCATAGCGAGCGCTACGTACGTATGCCTGCTAATTGGCAATGTCGAGAGCTCCACTCGTCCTGCCCTGAGCCCCTGCGTGTCCAATCACGTTAACCTCCATGGCGGTAATGACGAGCTCAGCTCGTCCATTACCGCCGGAGGGCGCCGCTCAGGCCCCGCTGGGCCGATTTTCATCATTTTTTTAAAAAACACGCAGCTAGCACTTTCAGAACGGGATTTCCGAATGGGCATATGCGCCGGCGGCGATTGGAGGGGTGGGTGGGACGCCACAGGGAGGGGGGAATCATGTAGCTAGCGCTAGGCTAGCTACATGAATAAAAAAAAATCAAACAAAAAATAGTGCTGTGCCGCCACCCTGGCGATCTTAATAGAACGCCAGGGTGGTTAAAAGATCCCTGCACTTTGATTGGCACAATAGGCTGCCTGTCAAGTTTCCTGTCAAGTGACAGGCAGCCTATTGGGCCAATCAAAGTGCGGGGATAATGTCCTTAAAGTGATTGGACCTCAGGAGCTCAGGGCAGGACGAGTGGAGCTCTTGTTGTTGCCAATTAGCAGGCATAAGTCCGTAGCACTCGCTATGCTACTCTGATAAGGCATGTTAACTCTAATAAGGTGTGTTAACTCAGATAAGGCATGCTAACTTTGATAAGGCGTGTTAACTCTAATAAGGTGTGTTAACTCTGATACGGCATGCTATTTTTATTAGTCAATCAAGCCCAGTATGTGCTACTGCCGATTACAATTTTGCCAGATTCTGAATATGACATTTTAAGCATGATATTGTGACTCTGTTTGTGCAAGCACTGTTCTGTTTGGCTTACTGAGGAGGAGTCTATAATATGTATCTAAGTGACTGACGGTTTGTGGTAATCACTCATGGACTGCTGCTGTGCATGTACTGCAGTTGTGGCTTGCATCTGTAGGTAGATTCTACCTGGTAGATCATTATCAAGTTGTAATTTTCAAAAAAGCGCACAAGCTGAAAAAGTTTGGAATCCTTGCCATCGAACTGAAGCCTATTCTTAACCAGATTGTTTTTTTCAGAATCACTTAAGGGCCCTTTCGCACTGTCACGGTGTGGCATTTTACTGCAGCCTACCGCTATGGCAATGTAAGTCTATGGGGTAGTTCACATTGCCCACAGTGCGGTGCGGCAGAAGTACTCTATCTAACACGAGCGTATACCTACAGTTCAATGCGGTGACTTGTGGGGAAGTGCGGTGGACTGGAAATCATGTAAGTCTATGGCGACACGTGTATTTTAAAATGCCCACTGCAAGTTTTATGTGTTGCACATGCACCGCAGCATATTTTAGCAACACGTTTACCCGCATGTGATTGCTTCGACCACAGGAAGTGAGCACCGCTTCCTGCTTGGCCGACAGCCAGACGGGGATTACCACATACTAAGGCGGTAATCACCAGAGGCCTGTTTTTGGTGGTCTAGTCGGACGGGACCGCTACCGCCAATCTGCAGTGTGGAACCGGCCTAAAGTGTACCTGAAGGCAAATTTTTTAAAAAGTTAGATACCCAACCTTGGAAGAGGGTAGCCTCTGGGTAGTCCTGAAGTATCCCCTGTTCCTCGCAGGCTCGTCCTTCTAGGGCCGGGACCCTCTGAACCCATTTGACAGGGGCTTGTCGCATAGGTTTGCATGTCCACGCTCCATCCTGGTACGAATGTGGTCCAAGACGGCTCACAATTATTTATAGATAGTGGTGGAGGAGTACCTAGAGAGCATTCTTGTATTTTCTATTTAGAATACTGTGGGCGCAATATGGTCTTAGTTTGATTCCTCTTTAAGTTCTGCAGTGACCTCCAGCATGGAAAACAATAGCAATTCAGGCCAAATTATTTGTAAATTAGCTTGTAGTTATTTTTTACATCAAAAATGAAGATCAGTATATTATATTTCACAACATGCATGCATGAGGTGTAGTTTATGAGTCTCATGGTTGCCTATGTTAAATTTGAATCCTAGAAAAAAATATCTTTCTATGGAAATATCTATGTGAAATGTTTTGTCTGCACCGGGTGGCCTTGTAGGCCTGTATGTGAAACATGCGATCTAGGTGACACTATGCAGCTGTGATCCTGTAGTAACACTCAGAAGCTATTATTGTAGTCCCGCGTCATGTGACAATGGTGACAAGTGGGTAAAGGTACAAAGCTCATCACTATTAAGGCCGCACATGGTAAAATAAAATGATCCAATTTTCACAACAGTTCAATAAAAATGATTGGTTATAAAGACATTTGAAAGTTATTTTTTTTTTTTTTATTACGTCAAGAAATCTGACTTCCTGGGGGTTTTTCATTAAAAGAAGACCAGGAATGGTTGATTTTCCTGAATAATTTTTATAACAATTGAATGATTTCAAGTAGATTGTCAATCTTGATTTATAGACCCAAGTATTTTTTTAGTGTTTTCAGTCTTTTTTTTTTTTTTTTTTTTTTTTTTATAATTGGTGAAAAATGTAACACTTGTGTATAACACATTGGTCCGATTTTTGAAATGTTACTAACAATTAGAAAAATGTCTTGTAATTCTTGAATTGAAAAGAAATGTAAAGGTAACCTGAGACGGGGGATATCAAAACTGTATACAAACCAGGGGCTTCCTCCAGACCCCTCCGGCCAGATCACTCCCACGCCGCCCTCCTCCTCTGCTGCTTGCAGCCTCTGCAAATTGCCCCGGAAAGTCCTCCGGTCCGGGGCATACTGCGCAGGCTGGCTGTGCTCACTCCCCCATCACGCTTCCGTAGCCGGGAGCGTATTGCGCCTGTACAGTAGTACTGTGCAAGTGCTGAATGTTCTCAGCCACGGGGGCAAAACGGGGGAGCGCACACTGGCCCCGCTGACTGGCCCCGACTGGACGAATTACTAGGCCAGTTACAGAGGCTACAAGTAGTGTTGGGCGAACAGTGTTCACCACTGTTCGGGTTCTGCAGAACATCACCCTGTTCGGGTGATGTTCGAGTTCGACCGAACATCTGATGGTGTTCGGCCAAACTGTTCGGCCATATGGCCGAACTAAGAGCGCATGGCCGAACGTTCCCCGAACGTTCGGCTAGCGCTGTGATTGGCCGAACAGGTCACGTGTAGTGTTGGGCGAACATCTAGATGTTCGGGTTCGGGCCGAACATGGTCGCGATGTTCGGGTGTTCGAGCCGAACTCCGAACATAATGGAAGTCAATGGGGACCCGAACTTTCGTGCTTTGTAAAGCCTCCTTACATGCTACATACCCCAAATTTACAGGGTATGTGCACCTTGGGAGTGGGTACAAGAGGAAAAAATTTTTTAGCAAAAAGAGCTTATAGTTTTTGAGAAAATTGATTTTAACGTTTCAAAGGGAAAACTGTCTTTTAAATGCGGGAAATGTCTGTTTTCTTTGCACAGGTAACATGCTTTTTGTCGGCATGCAGTCATAAATGTAATACAGATAAGAGGTTCCAGGAAAAGGGACCGGTAACGCTAACCCAGCAGCAGCACACGTGATGGAACAGGAGGAGGGCGGCGCAGGAGGAGAAGGCCATGCTTTGAGACACAACAACCCAGGCCTTGCATGAGGACAAGAAGCGTGCGGATAGCAATTTGCATTTTGTCGCCATGCAGTCATAAATGTAATACAGATGAGAGGTTAAATAAACAATAAACAGTAATTGGCGTTGTCCAGAATGCGCACAATGCGTGGGTCGCGTTCAATGCAGTCCTAGGCCGAAGAGGTCATAGCCTAGGGTCACAAAAACCTGTTTATTTGGGCAATTTCAATGGTGGCGAGTCTGACGTACATAAATCGCAGCAATGGCCGTTAGCAACGTCTGAATCTCACGAAATGTCTCATGCAGGTAGAAGACATATTGTTAGACTTGGGCTCCAAAGATGGGTTCCCTACATCTCTGCAAACCAGAGTTACAGGGCTCCAAATTTGATAAAATCCGCCATAGGCTTTCATTGGGCCTCCTATTTACATTTCCAAAATCTCACATCTTTTCAAAGGGCAATTGCTCAGCAGTGGCAAATTTTCTAGCATTGTAGGGACCCTTAGGGGGAACATGACTGGTGAGTTTCGGGCCCCTAGGCCAAAGAGGTCATAGCCTAGGGTCACAAAAACCTGTTTATTTGGGCAATTTCAATGGTAGTTATGCTGACGTACATAAATCTCAGCCATGGCCGTAAGCAACGTCTGAATTTCACGAAATGTCTCATGCAGGTAGAAGACATATTGTTAGACTTGGATTCCAAAGATGGGGTCCCTACATCTCTGCAAACCAGAGTTGCAGGGGTCCAAAATTGGTAAAATCCCCCATAGGCTTTCATTGCCTCCCTATTTCACTTTCCAAAATCTCACATCTTTTCAAAGGGCAATTGCTCAGCAGTGGCAAATTTTCTAGCATTGTAGGGACCCTTAGGGGGAACATGACTGGTGAGTTTCGGGCCCCTAGGCCAAAGAGGTCATAGCCTAGGGTCACAAAAACCTGTTTATTTGGGCTATTTCAATGGTAGTGATGCTGACGTACATAAATCTCAGCCATGGCCGTTAGCAACGTCTGAATTTCACGAAATGTCTCATGCAGGTAGAAGACATATTGTTAGACTTGGATTCCAAAGATGGGGTCCCTACATCTCTGCAAACCAGAGTTACAGGGGTGCAAAATTGGTAAAATCCCCCATAGGCTTTCATTGCCTCCCTATTTCACTTTCCAAAATCTCACATCTTTTCAAAGGGCAATGGCTCAGCAGTACCAAATTTTCTAGCATTGTAGGGGGGATCATGACTGGTGAGTTTTGCCACTGCTGAGCCATTGCCCTTTGAAATGGTGTGAGATTTTGGAACGGTAAATAGTAGGCCCAATGAAAGTCTATGGGGGATTTTACCAATTTTGGACCCCTGCAACTCTGGTTTGCAGAGATGTAGGGACCCCATCTTTGGAATCCAAGTCTAACAATATGTCTTCTACCTGCATGAGACATTTCGTGAGATTCAGACGTTGCTAACGGCCATTGCTGCGATTTATGTACGTCAGACTCGCCACCATTGAAATAGCCCAAATAAACAGGTTTTTGTGACCCTAGGCTATGACCTCTTTGGCCTAGGGGCCCGAAACTCACCAGTCATGTTCCCCCTAAGGGTCCCTACAATGCTAGAAAATTTGCCACTGCTGAGAAATTGCCCTTTGAAAAGATGTGAGATTTTGGAAAGTGAAATAGGGAGGCAATGAAAGCCTATGGGGGATTTTACCAATTTTGGACCCCTGTAACTCTGGTTTGCAGAGATGTAGGGACCCCATCTTTGGAATCCAAGTCTAACAATATGTCTTCTACCTGCATGAGACATTTCGTGAAATTCAGACGTTGCTAACGGCCATGGCTGAGATTTATGTACGTCAGCATAACTACCATTGAAATTGCCCAAATAAACAGGTTTTTGTGACCCTAGGCTATGACCTCTTTGGCCTAGGGGCCCGAAACTCACCAGTCATGTTCCCCCTAAGGGTCCCTACAATGCTAGAAAATTTGCCACTGCTGAGCAATTGCCCTTTGAAAAGATGTGAGATTTTGGAAAGTGAAATAGGGAGGCAATGAAAGCCTTTGGGGGATTTTACCAATTTTGGACCCCTGTAACTCTGGTTTGCAGAGATGTAGGGACCCCATCTTTGGAATCCAAGTCTAACAATATGTCTTCTACCTGCATGAGACATTTCGTGAAATTCAGACGTTGCTAACGGCCATGGCTGAGATTTATGTACGTCAGCATAACTACCATTGAAATTGCCCAAATAAACAGGTTTTTGTGACCCTAGGCTATGACCTCTTTGGCCTAGGGGCCCGAAACTCACCAGTCATGTTCCCCCTAAGGGTCCCTACAATGCTAGAAAATTTGCCACTGCTGAGCAATTGCCCTTTGAAAAGATGTGAGATTTTGGAACTGTAAATAGGAGGCCCAATGAAAGCCTATGGGGGATTTTACCAAATTTGGAGCCCTGTAACTCTGGTTTGCAGAGATGTAGGGAACCCATCTTTGGAGCCCAAGTGTAACAATATGTCTTCTACCTGCATGAGACATTTCGTGAGATTCAGACGTTGCTAACGGCCATTGCTGTGGTTTATGTACGTCAGACTCGCCACCATTGAAATAGCCCAAATAAACAGGTTTTTGTGACCCTAGGCTATGACCTCTTCGGCCTAGGACTGCATTGAACGCGACCCACGCATTGTGCGCATTCTGGACAACACCAATTACTGTTTATTGTTTATTTAACCTCTCATCTGTATTACATTTGTGACTGCATGGCGACAAAATGCAAATTGCTATCCGCACGCTTCTTGTCCTCATGCAAGGCCTGGGTTGTTGTGTCTCAAAGCGTGGCCTTCTCCTCCTGCGCCGCCCTCCTCCTGTTCCATCACGTGTGCTGTTGCTGGGTTAGCGTTACCGGTCCCTTTTCCTGGAACCTCTTATCTGTATTACATTTATGACTGCATGCCGACAAAAAGCATGTTACCTGTGCAAAGAAAACAGACATTTCCCGCATTTAAAAGACAGTTTTCCCTTTGAAACTTTAAAATCGATTTTCTCAAAAACTATAAGCTCTTTTTGCTAATTTTTTTTCCTCTTGTACCCACTCCCAAGGTGCACATACCCTGTAAATTTGGGGTATGTAGCATGTAAGGAGGCTTTACAAAGCATGAAAGTTCGGGTCCCCATTGACTTCCATTATGTTCGGAGTTCGGCTCGAATACCCGAACATCGCGGCCATGTTCGGCCTGTTCGACCCGAACCCGAACATCTAGATGTTCGCCCAACACTAGCTACAAGCAGCAGAGGACGGCAGCGTGGGATCAATCTGGCTGGTGGGGGCTGGAGGAAGCCCCAGGTATGTATAAAGTTTTGATATCCCCCCGTCTCAGGTACACTTTAAAAAATTGTACAGCTAGGCTGTTTAATCTTGCATGCTTTGCTGTTAATTTAGACCCAGTTCACACTGGCACGGATGGAAAACTGAAATGTGTAAAAACGGATCCCAGGAACGGATCAAATTTTAAAGGCATCAGTTTGCCATCTGTGACCCTTTGTTCTGTTAGCATGCGGTCAGTACAACACATCCGTGACCCGTCGATCCAGAAAAATCGCTTGCAGACCCAAATTGTGGTCCATTTGGTGAAACAGACCGATTGGATCCATTCGAACAGAGCAAGTTGAACGGATCCTATTGATTTACATAGGATCCGTTCACCCCCATTGGGGTCAGTTCTGTTACTGTCCGCTAAACTGATTTTTTTTAGTCCAATGTGAACCGAGCCTTATTTCTTTATAGGTTTCCATATACCAAATCAGACATTCAGCTAAGACAGGTGGAGATTCCCCTGTGTGTGGCTGGCATTACCATGACAATTATAGTAGGTAAAAGCTATATGGGATTCTAAAGCATTTACATTGAGCTTTGTGCGTTTGGACATTACAATATATTACAGGACTGCTTCTGCAAGAGTACAGTGGATCCTGGATGTTTATGTTCCAATGGGACTAATGAAAATTAGACTTTTTTCTTGTACGCTTGTTAATAAGGTTTCAGGGGACCCCTGCCTGCACTCAAAAGCAAATATAAAGGCACAATGCACTGGAAACCGCATGAGGTATCGTAGTCAGTAGCGCACTCCATGGACTATTTCCTCGCAGTAAAATGAGAGTACACAGTGTAAGACAAACTAGAAAAATATAAAATTATACTAGGATCCAGATGTGTGAGTGAGCATTTATCAGGAATTAATATTCATGCTATATAAAAAAAAATCCTGCAATCAGAAAACCTTATATTGGCATAAATCACATTACAACCAACAGCTCTGGCACCTCCTATAAGGAAATTTGCATAGACAGCATGTTTTGACGTCAACACATGCCCTTCCAGTTTGAAAGCAGTGACATTAGGTCTGCACAAGAGGTCCGTGAAGTTGCCCACCCTACAATCAGTGCAAATGAAAATTCCATCGTGTTTGGTTACCGCTACATTTGTGCCCATTTGTGCTGCAAAAATTAGGATGTGTGTTGCTATTGTTTTTAAGATAATTGCAATTATTTTTTTTTTCTAGATGATGACATTACCCAGAACCCCTCCTTCCCCAACAGCTGACTGACATGTAACACAGGTAAGGTTGGTTAGTGCCACGTTTGTGCCGCAAGAATCATTGTTTAATCCCTTTTTAGTTTTGGAGATCTTTTAGATTTTTATAATGGTCAAAGGTTCATCTGGGATTGGGGTGAACTATAAATAACTACAAAACTAAAAGAAATAGAACAGTGATTTCTGTGGCACAAATGGACACAAATGCGGCACTAGCCAATCATACTGGTTTCATGTCTGTAAGCTGCCGTAGGGGGCTTGGTGATGTCAACCTCTGGAAAAAAATGCTATTATCTGCAAAATGAACATGGCACAAATGCTATTTTTTTGCAGCACAAATGGTCACAAGGCACTAACCAAACACGATGGAATTTTTCTTAGTACTGACTGTAGCGGGGCCAGCTTCACTGGGCTCTGCACAAGTTTGTGGTAAACTGCACCTATCATCACACTACGCCCTCCCCACTCTAATGAAAATCTGGCTCACTAATGGATGATCTTTCCTTTGAAAGTAGGTGGATCTTTAGGTGGGTGTAGCTTTCATACTCCTGAAAAGCCTATATTCATGTACCCAGGTATGTCTATTCATCAGTGTCTGTAGCCCTGCCATAGTCCGTGCCTATCTGTGTTGTCAATGTATTTCTTTCATAGTCCACCCCATGTACATCTGTCAGTCAATGTGTGAAGTGTTAGAAATAATAACTTACCTTCTACACCAAATGATCAGGGATATTAAAACCCAAGTCCGGGAAAGTTTTATATCTTTATTCCCTTTTCCTTTTTACCTTTTGACATGTCCCTACTCAACTGCAAATTTCAGTTGTAATAAAGCAGCCTCATATCTGTGATCACAGTTCTACAGTTCTTAAAGGGGAACCTGAAGTGAGATTAACATGGAGGCTGCCATCTCCATTCTGTAATAAACATTCCCAGTGGTCTGATGTCTGTGCTGATGCTCTGTCTCTAATACTTAAGTAACTGGCCCAGATGCTGTGACTCTGGTCTGACTCCATTGGCTGCATGCTTGTTGCAGATGTGTGACTCAAAAACTGTTGGTAGTATCAACAGTATGACTTTAAATTGCAGCATAGTAAAGCAACCACAAGATGTCACTGTCTGTAGAATGATGTGACGAGCTCTATGGTATTGTGTTTTCCTGTATTTATTCTGTGTTCCTCTCTGTTTTAAGTAAGCTGCATTACCTGATGGAGGTGTATGAATTATATCTGATCTGCATTTTTTTCTTCAGTAAAGAGTTGTTATACTGGGTGCCTATCTGCACGCACACTCTACTCCATCAAAAACAAAGCCAGCATGACAGCCAGGCAACTGCCATTGTTTTTTTAAGGGAATGAAGATGACAGCTTCCATATTCCTTTCACTTCAGGTTCACTTTAAATGAAATGATGCCATCTAGAAGGAATGACTGGATGCACTGTCAACACTAGTCTCTGAGCAGAATTACTGAGCTCTGGCTCATAAGGGCCTATCCACTGCTGTTTAGATGCTTAGCACCCATCATGCTTTGCAGTGTAACAGCATAAAATCTGACATCTTTGTAGTAAATCCAATGGCTGGTAATGACAGATATCTGTAGTCTGCAGTTTGGGCTCTGGCCACAGTTTCGACCATAGGGAGACCTCAATGAAACCGAACTTTGCAAATACAAAAATACACTTAATAGTGATGTACATTTCACATTTGAAGTTTTGTTTTTGGTCTGGACTTGGGTTTTAGGCTGTAAAGCATTTGGTCTGCAGGTGTGTTCATGTACATTAACAGTAACATTTTAATTGAATCTGCACACACTTAATATTTATAGCAAGGGTACCTTCAGCCTCCTTTTTATTAACACTGACATCACCTTTATTAGCTGGAGAGGACTAAATACATTCAATGATTGTGTATATCTAGGCTGCATTTGTTTAAAATTGCTTGTTATTATTTGGCTAAAATTTGCAATGCTTCCCTGGTTTGTTCTGAAAGTTGTTGGGCTGCTGAACAGTAAGTAGAGTAGCGATTGTGTAGCTGCAGTCATCTGTGTGCGCCCATAGTGACAAATTCCTGTAATAAATTCAGAATGTTGGTGCAGGCATGCAACAGCAGTGAGGCGGACTGTATCACTAACCCAGCAGTTATCACTTTTCTGATATGATCCAGGTGTGCAACCTTTTGCCTCAGAATAGCAGACAGTATTTAAAAAATCCAGTCCAGACTTCCTGGATCATTTATTTTCTCCGCTGTTTTGCACTGTTCTCCGAGCTAAGGGCTCATACTACTGAGCAGACCCACTGAGACCCACATACTCCTGAGCAGACCCACTGCAAAGCTTCCAGGCAAGTGATTGACTGAACGGAAAAGACACATCAATGTACACATGTGATGTCCCTTCCATCCAATCTCTTGTTCCCGAGCTAGTTCTTATGGGTTCCTGTTCCTGTCACATGATTGCACATACACATCAAATATACAATACAACTCAACATGCACGATCAGTCATCAGTCGATATCTACCAGCCCATCTATCCACTCAACAACCAATCAAATGATTGCTTATTGGTTGTTCTGATCAGTCTGCAGAATAATTCACTTCCGCTTGGACAGTCCAATCATTTGATTGGATTGTTTGTAAGATCAGAAGTGAATGGCTTGTGTGTACTAGGCCTTAGTAATCAACCCGTGTTTTACCGCAGCTCACTCTGACTATGGCACTGATTCTGCTTTGCAGTGTGTGGATAACATCCGCTGTAATGGACTGATGATGAATGCATTCGAAGAGAACTCCAAAGTCACCGTACCCCAAATGATCAAGTAAGTTAGCAAGGGAAGAATGGACAACTGTTGATGTGGTATCATGTTATTCATTATTTTTATATTTCTTAGTACGTGTGTGTGTCTGTGCATGTGTGTGTATATATTAAATATTAACCTAAATCAATTCAGATCCGATTTTCCCACACTTCACCAATCGCAGGGCACTGTGATTATCAATATAACTGTGGCTCCCTATTCCCACTGCGGCAACTCGACCCTATGCAATTTTTACACAAACATAGTACATTGTTTTCTGCATTTGCATTGAGCCATTGGGAGTGCTAGGAAATCATATATCAAATTCAATACTATGCAGTTTTCTTTGTGGTTTCCCTTTGTAACAAAACAAAAAAACATTGGAGAATGGTTATCACGCCATGCATATCAACGATCGATTGTAAAATAGCACCACGATGCATGGAAAATCTTGTTTGTTAAAAGTTGCACATCGTAGTGCGTTTGCAATGGTGATTACAGTGGGAAAGAGTTCAGTTAGGGCCCAGTGTGCAACTTGAATCAGATAATGTTTGTGAACTGCTCCCTCTGATGTTAAGAAGTAAAGTTGCAGTAGATAAAACTTCTAAGTGACAAATAACATTTATATTGCGCTTTTCTCCTGGCGGACTCAAAGCGTCAGAGCTGCAGCCACTAGGACGAACTCTATAGGCAGTAGCAGTGTTAGGGAGACTTGCCAAAGGTCTCCTACTGAATAGGTACTGGCTTACTGAACAGGCAGAGCTGAGATTCGAACCCTGGTCGCCTGTGTCAGAGGCAGAGCCCTTAACCATTACACTATCCAGCCACAAAGCCAAAGCTGACATGCAACAATTAGTACTTACCCCTAGATTTGATCAAAAATGGTTTTTGTTTTTTCTATTTTTATAGCATGTAAACATACATTTTTTTGTTATGTTTATAAGAATAAAATCAAACATCATTAAAAAGAAAACTATCTCTCTGTATGAAAAAAAAAGTCCCAGTAACATCCTAAACCTAAAAAAAGTACTGACTCAAGGGTAGCAGAATAAAAAACAAAACATTGGCAATCCAGCGATAGGTCAAGTTGGCACAAGTCAATTTTTTTAAATCCACATCTTTATTTCCATGTTGGTTCTATCACATTCCTGATTGTTTTAACTTATTGGTATGTATTTCTCTGTTGAAGTTAAAATAAAGGACAACTGAAGTGAGAGGGATATGGAGGCTGCCATAATTATTTACTTTGAAGCAATACCAGTTGCCGGGCAGTCCTACTGATCCTCTGCCTCTAATACTTTTAGCCGTAGACCCTGAACAAGCATGCAGCAGATCTGACAAGATTAGCTGCATGCTTGTTTCTAGTGTTATGCAGACACTACTGCAGTCAAACAGATCAGCAGGGCTGCCAGGCAACTGGTATTGTTTAAAAGGATATAAATATGGCTGCCTCAATAATCTTCTCACTTCAGTTGTCCTTTAAATGAATGAGTCTAAGCCCGTAAAGACTGTTTGTATTTGTTGCTGCTGTCTTTAGGGCTGTCTAATAAATACAAAAAAATAATTTTTTTTTTTTCCTCAAAAAGTCAGAAGAAGGCTTGTTTGCCAAAAGCTTACTTTTTATTTATTTCTAAGTTAGCCAATCAATAGTATCAACCTGATTCAAACTTAGAAAAAAGTATTGTTATTTCTGCCCAAATATTGCTTTTTTATTGTTAGATTTATAAAAATTTCCATCAGCTAAGAAAATCACCTGATTACTACTTTTATAGGGTTGCCAATCTCAACAGATATCTATGATCAGAATCCACAATCACCATATTTATAAAGTGACAATCACCCTCTGATCACTACTTTATAGACTGTCAAATAGCCTATGCCACTTTGAAAGTGCCACAAGCTACAATGTGGATTTTTTTTGAACCCGTCTGCCAGTTTGCTGTATATTACCGGCTTAAAAAGCTGTGGTTTGCTGCCTCAGTTGGCCATGTACTGTCAGTGCTTCCAGGTGAGAAGTGGCTATCCCGGCTAGTGATTGTTACCCCATTCAAGAGAATGAAATTGCAGATCAGCAGGTCCAGTCAGGTGTTTTTTGTGTCGGCGCTGCACTGCGCCTTATTTGGGCACCTTAATGTTGATTATGGCTATTGCGGTGCAACCTGAATTGTGTACATATCTTCCATATTCCCCTACTGATTACCTGTTATACTCTTTGGCCACATAATTTAGAGACATAGCAGGACCCCAAATTACAGGGCCAAAGGAGTACATAAGGTAATCAGTAGGGGAATATATTTGTTATATTCCCCATTAACTGCGCCCAAATTACTAGTGGACGAAACATATGTACTCGCTAAGATGACTTCCAGCATAGCAATCACAGCACCAGAGAAAATCTGATCGCCCTATAACTTTTTATGAAAGTGGCAATCTGATTTTAAAAATGACAAAAGTGGCAAATTACCTTTCCTCATCTACTTTTGTTTTTCCAGGTAGTCTCACTTGATGTCACCTTATTCTCTAGTGATATATGCAATAAAACGTCATCTCCTGTGATCATGTTTCCACAGGTCAGACAGCAGTTTATACTGTGATGACATTGACATTCGGTTCAGTAAGACGATGAACTCATGCAAGGTCCTGCAGATACGCTACGCAAGTGTGGAACGATTGCTGGAACGGCTCACCGATCTGCGCTTTTTAAGCATCGACTTCCTCAACACATTCTTACACTCTTACCGGGTCTTCACTTGCGCCGATATTGTGCTAGACAAGCTTATTGCTATCTACAGGAAACCAGTCAGTGCCATCCCAGCCAGGTATGTATATAAGTTACTGAAAGGATACACGAGGTGATGTGTGACAGGATGAGATAGCCATGTGTATGTACAGTGCCAACCACTCAAACAATTATGCTGAGTTCCTTTTTTTTTTTCTTTCTCTGCCTAAAAGAGTTAAAAATCAGATATACAAGTGACAGATTCTGAACGGGTCGGGATTGGGTCAGACTATAGTGTAACCCTAAGAAAACTGCCATGGTGGTTTTCCAGAAAAGAGGCGTGGCTAACCAACAAAACCTGCATTTTATGGCACAAGTGGTCAGTTTTTACACGTTTTCCTGCTACTCTGCTACAACTTCTGCTACATGTGCTGATAGTGTAACTTTTATCTTCACCCGGAGGTCTGCTTTAACTTGACATAAGAGTCATACTATTAATTTGACATCACAAACACTTTTTTTTGATAGTGTCTTCAATCACACACATGTAATAGAATCTAGTTAGTGAGAGTTTTATAGCACTATGGCATCTCCATCCCACAGAGAAAACAGACTGATTGGGGCATGGTTATGGTTAGAGTGTCTTAGAGAAGAGGTAGATTAGAAGTCATGGTTTTACAGATGACTATGTTAGGAAGGTGACAGCAGAAGACATCCCACACAGTTCTGGCTTCATAATTCTCTATTGTTTCTCTATTTGCATACAAAATGACACAATACTTTGTGCTTTTCCCACTTCTGTAGGTCTTTAGAACTTCTGTTTGCAAGTAATCAAAATAATAAGCTTCTGTATGGTGAACCCCCCAAATCTCCCAGAGCTACAAGAAAGTTCTCATCTCCACCACCGCTGTCTATCACCAAGTCCTCATCACCCAGCCGCAGACGCAAACTGTCACTCAACATCCCCATTATCACTGGTGGAAAAGCACTGGACCTTGCTGCCCTGGGCTGCTCTCCAAATGGATACTCAAGTGCCTGCTCAGCTCCTCCCCCATATAGCAAAACCACTCTGGATATCAATAAACTTTATGTGTCAGGAAGCTTCCCCAGCAAAGTGGGAGAGGGGGAGGAGCCACCTGCAGAGAAGGATGAGGAGCCAGCAACACAAAGGCAAAATAAGGGTAAGAGAAAGGTACAAATAATTTACAGCATGACTTTGAATGTTTGATATATGTGGTACAAGTGCCTAATTGGAAAAGTCAAATTTTACCTGTTGCTATACATGATGTACAATGGATAAAATTCTACTGGTGGTGTACCATTTAGAGTAGAAAACGTTTGGGACATCAGCCTTGAATAAAATGTCCTGACAACACCTCTGGAAGATGGTCACTTTATTGGACATTAAACATTTTTATGCACGATATTGGATTAAGCTTGAGAAAAAGAGCTATGCTTATTGCATATCAATGCACTGTCAGTACCATACAATATTGGATCTGTCACCATCAACAGAACTCCATATGGCAAAATGTGGCATCACTTATGACCAAGCAACTTGTGGCATATAAAAGACTTTACAGGTGGATAGAGATTATAGTCTATACTTATACGTAGAGCAACTGGTTATAGTTCTTACAAAGTCCTTCAACAACTAAATAAATAAACAATGCTATGTATACAGCATGCAATTTCCCATCAAATCGACAAGTTGAAGCGATAATTTTCACATACCCGATCTGCTCCCCATGGATAACTAGATCAATTTTGTGCAGTAGTGAGCAGATTGGGAGCAGATAAGACATGTCAGAAATTATCAGTTTGACCCATCGATCTGAAAAGTCATGGCATGGTGTGTACCTAAAGCATTAGGGCCCTGTAGAAACACACTACCATATTTGTGGATGATCCTTTTATAATATAGTTATGTTTGTGTAGTATTTTACTTGCGGTATGTCTTTTTGACAAACCGTGTGATCATTCATGATCATCTCGGGTAATACCTACCATATGTATAGGTGGCCCCGATGATCCAAAGAGTTAGATACTATTTGGACAACCAGTTTTATAATCATCATGTTCATCCTCCCCTCTCGGCAGAGAGATACGCAGCTTGTCTATGTGCTGATTGGTGAAATGGGATAATGTCACCTGAACTGATCACAAAAGTTCAATCATCCCAAATGTTTACAAAGCTTAAAGGGAACCAGAGAGGAATGCTTTCGTAAAATAGAAAAAAGATTTTATACATACCTGGGGCTTCTTCCAGCCCCATAAGCCTGGATCGCTCCCACGCCGCCATCCTCCGCTTCCTGGATCCGCCGGTACCGGGCCCGTCACTTCCAGCGGACGCGGCCAATTGTCCGCATCACAGGGGCTCCCTCCATACCCGTACGCATGCGGCTGCGCAGTAAGCAGCCACACGCGTACCTGTATGGAGGGAGCCCCGTGTGATGCGGAGAATTGGCCGCGGCCGGCTGGCCGACTGGCGGTAATGATGGGACCCGGTATCGGTGGTTCCATGCAGCGGAGGACAGCGGCGTGGGAGCGATCCAGGCGTATGGGGCTGGAAGAAGCCCCAGGTATGTATAAGAGCTTTTCTTCATCCTCTCTGGTTCCCTTTAAAGTGGACCCAAATTAAAAATACAAGATTTCAGAAATAAAATCTATTTTCTAACTTATAATAATAAATAGCAGCCTTTTTTCAGCTACATGATGACAAATATAAAATATTTTACATTTATTGGAGGAACCCCTCCCTTCCTTTCACATTGCCAGGATAAAATCCGGCAGACTAAAAAACAAAAACAAAACACAGGCTGCTACTGACGATGTCACAGGGGAGGTGATCTCAGCTTGTGTGAGATTTCACATAGACGATGCCCATGTGAGGGAGGGTAGCTGTTGACAAACACCCATGATGATCTAAAACCTCCTACTAAGCTCAGAAGTAATGGCTGCCACCTGTATAACCCTAGTTATGGAAAGAGAAAGGTAAAAAGCATGCACTGAAATGCTCATAGGCTTGAAGGAGTGTTTATTTATCTTTGTATGTGTCAGAGTGGTGCAACTAAATATTTTCAATTAAAAAAATGTTTGGTTTGGGTCCGCTTTAAGACCGGTTTCACACTGCCGACCTGCGTTGTTGGTGCAATGCAATTGGATGATTGCATCACACCGCAGTGCTAAAAAAAAAGGCCTTCGAGGATTTCTGCATTAAAAAGCGGTAATCTGCTTTCTGGCTGTAAGCCAAGCAGGAAGTTAGGTTCTCTAGTGCAGTGGTTCCCAACCTTTTCCGGCCCGGGGAACACTTTCTGACCAAATTTTTCTCCGGGGAACAGCGGGGGGGGGGGAGGGGGGGGTGTTTGCGTGACCTAGTGGACAGTGCCGTGCGCAGCAGGCTATGGGGGGGGGGGGGGATGGGGTGCGGCTGCATAGCTAGCATAGTTGCCCCAGTATAGGGAGTTTAGTTGCCTCAGTATAGCCAGGATAGTGCCCCAGTATAGCCAGTATAGTGCCCCAGTATAGCGCCCCAGTATAGCTACTATAGTGCCCCAGAATAGTGCCCCAGTATAGCCAGTATAGTGCCCCAGTATAGTGCCCCAGGATAGCCAGTATAGTGCCCCAGTATAGCCAGAATAGTGCCCCAGTATAGCCAGAATAGTGCCCCAGTATAGCCAGTATAGTGCCCCAGGATAACGCCCCAGTATAGTGCCCCAGGATAGCTAGTATAGTGCCCCAGTATAGTGCCCCAGGATAGCCAGTATAGTGCCCCAGGATAGCCAGTATAGTGCCCCAGTATAGCTAGTATAGTGCCCCAGTATAGTGCCCCAGTATAGCCAGTATAGTGCCCCAGTATAGCCAGAATAGTGCCCCAGTATAGCCAGTATAGTGCCCGAGGATAGCGCCCCAGTATAGCTAGTATAGTGCCCCGGTATAGCCAGTATGGGTAGGTGGTGCCCCCCGCCCGTCCCCGCCGCTGTTTTTACCTTAACAGCGGCCGCTCTCCCCTCTCCGGCGCGTGTATTTATTCAAGCAGCGTATCTCCCGGCTGCTCTGTGTGATGCGGCAGGAAGCAGAGCAGCGGCTTCCTGTAACGGCGATATGTATCGCCGTTACTATGGTAACCGAGCCCTGCTTCCTGCGCATCACACAGAGCAGCCGGGAGATACGCTGCTTAAATAAATACACGCGCCGGAGAGGGGAGAGCGGCCGCTGCTAAGGTAATAAAAGCAGCGGCGGCCGCAGGGACGGGCGGGAGGGGGGAGGAAGAGGACAGTCCCGCGGACCACAGGTTGGGGATCCCCGCACGGCACACCAGGCAACATCCCGCGGCACACTAGTGTGCCGCGGAACACCGGTTGGGAAACACTGCTCTAGTGCTCACTTCCTGTGGCGGAAATACAAATTGCGAGGAAGTTTATTTAAAAAATATGCTTTCACGCATGTGTGCCGCAACGCGAACACTTTTAAAAAACGTTTGGGTCACCATAGACTTACATGATTTCTGGTCCACCGTACGCTGCCGCGCAAGCTGGACTCCAACGCGCTGTTTCCCTCACGTTGGTGTGCGGCAGAAAACGTCACTTCTGCCGCATTGCTGCCACCCAACACTAAGGCATTAAAATAGACTTTCAATGCCTTAGTGTTACCGCACTGTAATGCAAGGCAATGAAAACTGCGCAGTGTGAAAGGGGCCAAAGGCACACATCCAAGCCACTAAGCTATTCAGTAGTAATGTATCTTCTTTTTCACAGATTCAGAGGCTTCTTGCCGAACAGAATCGGACAATGAACAAACCCAAAGTGATGAGGCTGAAGCTGACAACTCCCCAACCCGGTCACCAACAACCCCAATCTCTCAACGAGGCCGCAACTCTGCTGGTAAGCAAACAGGTTCCATTTCCAGAAATAATGTTAATCTAAACATGTGTAGATAGAGCATGTTAAGATTACCGGCATAGGGGACACTGAGGCATGTCATGGACCAGGGAACATACCTCTGTGTCCTATCTGCCTCCATTTCTGCACCACCTCGGGTACAATTTAAGGGCCCCTTCACACTGGTGTGGTGCAGTACAATGCCGCACTGCTACCGCAACCTAATGAAACTCTATGGGGAAGTTCATACTTCCCACGTTGCAGTACGCTGAGCCGGAAGTGCCCTATCTAATACTAGTGCAGAACTACGTTGCTGTGCGGCTCCTGAGGCGACCTCTATGGCGACACAGGGTTTTATAAATAGCTGGTATCGCGGCGCACAAGCTTATTTTTACAATACGCTTCTGTGCACTTCCACATACCCAAAGCAGGAGGTGACCTTCAGAGAACACTGCATTAGTACAGGGTGTTCCCTGTCTGGCAATCTTCCAAGCAGGAAGTGTTGCTTGGAAGATTGTCAGACAGGGAACACCGTGTACTAATGTGGTGTTCCCTTAAAGAGAAACCATGACCAAGAATTGAACTTCATCCCAATCAGTAGCTGATACCCCCATTTACATGAGAAATCTATTCCTTTTCACAAACGGATCATCGGGGGCTCTGTATGGCTGATATTGTGGTGAAACCCCTCCCACAGGAAACTGTGAGGACCATGGTCCTGGCAGTTTCCTCTCTGTGAACCTTATTGCATTGTGGAAAATAACTGCTGATTACAGTTGTTTCCAACTGCCAAAAAAGCAAGCAGCAGCTACATCACCTGCCAGTAGTAAAAATGTCGCCATGTGATAAATGTCAGAATGTAAATCAGGGATTTAAAAGATTTTGCAATGGGCAAACACTGACAAAATCATTTATACATAATTATTGTAAAAATGAAGCACTTTTTATTACATTATTTTCACTGGAGTTCCTCTTTAAGGCCTATTTTTGGCGGTGCAACGGGCACAACGCACTGCATCGCTGACGCCAATATACAGTCTGAAACCAGGCTCAATGATTAATTGCTTGATGGTGGAATTGGGGCTGTGTGGAGACACCCTGGTAATGTATATTGGGTACCATTGCAAGGCTTGAATATTAAATTGGATGATTGTATTAGGATTGGCACACATCCTTACTCAAGTCAGCAAGCAGTGACATGCAGGACCCAGAAAAAGCAGGGAATAAGCCGTTGTCAGGGCAGCAGACTGCTGTGCTGCTAAGTGACTTCCACCCGGCTCCTACCTAGAAATACAAGCTTTTTTATGATATACTGTAGATCATGATTTAGCAGGTGAGACATGCTGTACTGTTAATAGATAAAGGGGAGGGAACACTGCCAGCCAACGTGCTGCAAGGATTTAGTTGGGCTTCAAACTGCTTATTTTTCATAAACCTGTCAGTGCATGATGTGGTGGCTGGAAATCTTTATCTTCTTTATTTTTAAAACCCTGTTACAGATTTTACTCTCTTCTCATACAATAATGGCATTGTGATGACATCTTGTCGGGAGCACGACAGTAGCCGCAGCAACCTATCTGCAGCTTCTGCCTTCGCCATAGCAACTGCCGGAGCTAATGAGGGTACTCCAACCAAGGAAACATATAGACGCATGTCTTTAGCAACAGCAGGTAGGAGCAAAAGAGGGTCGTTTCATGGAATTCACGTATAAAGGACACCTAAACTGAGAGGGATAGGGAGGCTGCCATATTTGTTTCCTTTGACACAATACCAGTAGCCTGGCATCTTGCTGCAGTAGTGTCTGGGCCACACTGAAATACGCATCATCACCTGATAATCCAGTCAGAATTCAGTCGGAAATATCTGATCTGCATTCTTGTTTAGGGTCTCTGGCTAAGAATATTAGACACAGAGACTCATCAGAACAGCCAGGTAAACGGCATTATTATTATAAAGCGGGCCTGAACTCAGAACTTCCTTTCTGCTTTAAAAGATATGCAACAACATAATGACAATTAAAGAAAAACAATTATTTGTTACAGCTAATACAAATCCTGAAATAAATTGGCAGTGTGTCTACTTTCTGCTTTCATGGAAGCAGACGTAGGGTTACAAATTAGCTTCTCTGTCGAGGCAGCCAACGGACACAGCTGAGAGATCAAATTACAGTTGAGATTAGTCACAGATAAGGGGGAACTAAACAGGCCAACTCTCTTAAATACATATACAGGGTGCCTTTCCTTATGCTTTCCTTCTGTCCTGTAGACCACTTTAAAAACAAATAAATATGTCGGCCTCCACATCCCTCTCACTTCAGGTGTGTACAGACTCTGTAACAAAATTTTGAGCCTTATTTCTTCTATCCTATAAGTTCCTATACCTGTTCTAATGTGGTCTGGCTTACTGCAGCCTTTTCTAGTTGCACTGTCTCTGTAATAAATCCTATCTTCTTTCCTCTGTCGGCTCTGTTGGGCTCAGGCTGGAATGTGCAGCACTGCTTGTGATAGGCAGAAGCTTTACACACCCTCTCCAAGCTCTCCTCTCAGCCTATCACACTCTGGTTAGCAGCCATGTCTTTTGTTTGTAAACACTGCCTAAAACTGGCAATTACAGGCCAGGATTGCAGCAGGGAGTGGCAGAAACAGCACAGAGGGGCCAAGGGGAACATAATGAATAGAAATGGTATGCTTTTTACTGTAAGAATTTTAGAGTACAGATTCTCTTTAAATTACCCATTCACTTTGTTCCCACATTGTAAAGTAATAACAAGAGTAGTTGGTATACTTTATCGCAGCACTTTTTCATCATACAGTACAGGGACTAATAAAAAAGCAAATGCCAATACTGCATAAACCCTTCGCACTTTCAGTGATACAAGCAAACTTTTGCCCTGCCTTTATCATAAATAAATGATTGTAGTCATCTTAGTGCACTCATAGCTTCAACAACAACAACAAAAAGTTTGCATTCTGGATTTGATACTCTTTTTATGTGCACTAACAAAAAATAGGATTAGTTTTTAGGAGTCACGGCCTGCATCATATCACCAGGATCAGCAATGGCTTGTAACATTAAGGCCCATTTCACATGCAACAGAATTCATGTGTGATCTGCATTACTTGGGTAACGTGAGTTACGCAAATAGTGTAGGGCGCAATACCACAGCAACCCAAGTATTACCCATTACCCAAGTACCTTGGCAACGCAGGTATCCAGGACCTCAGCACTGCAGGGCAAGAAAACTAACCAATGCATTGTAGCATGAAAAGCGCTTTGAATAGTGAGTTACCTTATGATAGTCAAGAAATTCCAGAAGGTCCGCACACTCATATGTACCAAGTCTTATTTATTCAAAAATGTGACACAATCATTCCAGAAAACCAACAAACCGTTTCGGGGCCCCGAGGGGTCCCCTTTGTCAAGGCTGTAGTACAGAATGGTAATGGTTACTTATGATAGTGACTCCTCTGTAGCACTACCCTTCACTTTCTCTAGAAACCCATTTACACAAATATAGGTAGTGTTGGTGTTCAAATTATTGTTATTGAAAATTGGAAACCCGAATTCTCCCGTCACCACACTTCAGCACCCAGATGTGAAGAGGGTCAGAGGAAGCTTGCTTATTTGTGCTTCACATGAAATACAACGTGAAGAGCAAATAAATGACCTCCACCTGACCCTGTCCACATGTCTGGGTGCTGAAGTTTGGTGACGGGTGAATTTGAGGTTTCTGTATTTCAATAACCTGAATTCAAAAGCCAACACTAAACATAGGTAAACAGACTTAAAGGGATACTGTAGGGGGGTCGGGGGAAAATGAGTTGAACTTACCCAGGGCTTCTAATGGCCCCCCGCAGACATCCTGTACCCACGCAGCCACTCACCGATGCTCCGGCCCCGCACCCGGTTCACTTCTGGAATTTCAGACTTTAAAGTCTGAAAACCACTGCCCCTGCGCAGCTGCATCCTCGCTCCCGCTGATGTCACCAGGAGTGTATTGCACAAGTCCAGTATGGTCTTTGGTCTGCGCAGTATGCTCCTGGTGCCATCAGCGGGAGCGAGGACACGGCAATGCAGGCGCAGTGGTTTTCTGACTTTAAAGTCAGAAATTCCAGAAGTGAACTGGAGGCGGGGCCGGAGCATCGGTGAGTGGCTGCGCGGGCACAGGATGTCTGCGGGGGACCATTAGAAGCCCCGGGTAACTTCAACTCATTTTCCCCCGACCCTCCTACAGTATCCCTTTAAAGGGACTCCGAGCTAACCCAAAAAAAGAAAGTTGTACTCACCAGGGGCTTTCTCCAGCCCAGTGCTGGTCGGGAGGTCCCACGCCGGCGTCCTGGCTCCTCTCCTTCTCCCCGCTCCGGAATGGCTGACAGGCCGCAGCCCGGGCGACACTCGGCAGTGTCGGGCTGCTCCTTCCGCGTATGACGCGGCTGACGTCACATGCCGGCCGCCTCGCACTTTATTACCCTGGAATGAAAGCTTAAGGTGGCCACACACCATACAATAAAATTATCCAATTTTACAGCAATTTGATAAAAACTATTGGTTGTCGAATTTGTTGTTGAATTTCCCATTTTTATTCAATAAAAGAAGATCAGGAGTGTTAGATTTTTCTGATCAATTTTTAATGAAATTGAATGGTGTGTGATCAATTACTTGATGTAAAGACCCAAGCAATTTTTTTTCAATCATTTTTTTCATAATTGGGGAAAATTTGAACATAGGTGTGTGGGTACATTGGTCAGATTTTTTCAAATGTTACAAGCAGAAAATTTTTTTGCAGTTCTTGAATTGAAATTATATTTCAAAACTTGTATGATCTGTAAGTTCTTCTTTCCTCCTCCAGCCTCATTCCTCACCTTCCCATTTCCAGTGTTATGTGACAATGGTTTGTGTGTGTTGCAGGGTTTCCCTCAGATCAGAGGAATGGAGACAAGGAGTTTGTTATCAGAAGAGCAGCCACAAACCGAGTGCTGAATGTCCTGAGACACTGGGTGTCCAAACACGCTCAGGTATCTCCTGCAGCTTCCATGACTATTGCTGTGTTCTCAGTGGAGCGTAGTATGCACTTCAATAGGGACTGTTCAAGGCCTCTATCTATACAACCAAGTCTTCTTCATATGAAACAATCATAACACAGTTGGGCTAATAGTGATTGTTATAATGTTATAGTTTGGAGGAAACAACTTTAACCCAGGATTGAATTTCATCCCAGTCAGTAGCCGATACCCCCCTTCCCACAAGAAATCTTTACTCAAATATCTCAAACAGATCATCAGGGACATCTGTATGTCTAACATTGTGGTGAAACCCCTCCTATAGTGTGATGTCAGGGCCATGGCCTTGACAGTTTCCTGTCTGTGAACCTCACAGCATTGTGAGAAATAACAGCTGTTTTCAACTGCCAAGCAAGCAGCATCTCCCTCTGTGCATAGATATATATACAGTATATATATTGGCAGTTAATGCTGTTTCTTATTATTATTATTATTTTC
Organism: Hyperolius riggenbachi; assembly: GCF_040937935.1. NCBI lineage: Eukaryota > Metazoa > Chordata > Amphibia > Anura > Hyperoliidae > Hyperolius > Hyperolius riggenbachi. The sequence continues at coordinate 138,734,919 of NC_090648.1, forward strand.
TGACAGCAGTAAAGATGATGACCTGTAGGCTCAGGGTGGATCAAGCAAGATGAACACATTTCTTGGCAAATATCAATAATTTCTTGATCTATCTTCTATTTTTTAAAATGTCTCAATTTGCAATGTCTTGAATTAACCCCCCCCCCCCCACACACACACACACACACTACTATCTTTCGGTTAATTTCCTCTTTAGATTGTTCAGTTGTGACTTTTAGCCTGGTGATTTCAACTTTTATGTCCAGCAGTGGGCATATGGCCTACTTTAGGTGGACAGATTCCCAGCATTGAAACTGTGATTTTACGCCCCATAAAGTCCATTTATGACAATAAATCTACAATTGCAGCTGTAGGGCATCACATTTGAAGGCAGTCAAGTCAGTGGTGGCATCCAGCATCTGGAAAGCAATATGCATATGAGAAGCGTGGGCAGAAGTAGCCAAACACCACCTACTGTTAATGCATATTTACAACATTTTACATACAATAAACCTCTTGGTTTATATGATTAAAAGGTGCTACACACTGCGCAATCCATATTAAAAACTAAAGCCTGGGTAAACCCATACAAACACCCTAAGCCCTTTTCCAGGCATTAAAAAAAAAAAACAACATCCATTGAAATGAGGGATAATAGTTAGTGTGAGAGGTATATCTACACACAAGGTACAGTTTTCTAAGGTTCTCCTAGGACAGGTTGTAGATCTATGGGGAACAGATGATCATATCCACAGAAAGACATTTCTTTTGAATTCATTTATGCCGAAATCCACCCTTACCCCCTTCTGAATTTAAGCTTGGTACACGCATCCAATTTTGATTGGACAATTTTACCACTTCCAAATAGTATGAGAGCTTTTCTATACAATCTGTTCATATTATTCAAAGTCAGTTGGACGGTCAGTCATACTACATAGAAGTGGTAAAAGTGGTCAGTAATTGGCTGTGTGTATGCATCTTTAGTAAGGCAATGTTGTGGCCTTTATTCAATTTACTTTTTCTCCTGTTTTCTCCTAGGAGATATTTTTTAATCTTCTGTTTAAATAACTTTAGCACTCTGCAATTGAAAAAGTACCAAAAACAAGGCGGAAAAGTACTGTTAAAATTAATCTTGCTTGCTAGTGGATTGAAAGACATTTTATTGATGTGATGTCAAAATATCAACTAGGAGAAAACTTGTGAGAAAAAGTGAATTGAATTAAAGCCAATGACCGCATTTTGTCAATAACTTATTCATTAATCTTATTCACTAGACCTCTTACTGGCCTAACACTGAATGATATTGCAGGTAACGAGTTTGCTTTGCATTACAAATACAAAAGCAGAAGCAGGGTGTCCATATTTGCCATATTTCTTCATTAAAAAATGACTGCTACTGCTTACTAAGTACTATGGGATATTGTGAGAGCTGTGATCATTTTACATGTAGCAGTTGTTAAGACCTGTCAGACATTTATACGATACGGTCATAAAACTATAATCGAATGTATAAAATCAAAAGCCAAGGCCTCCTACAAAAATAATGGGAGGAGGCTTATTATATTAAACGCCCAACCGTACGTTCTTATAGTGAGTTTCTCAAGCTACTGGTACAAAGAGTCAAAAGTCAGGACAACTCTTTACTTTTAAAATAATTTATTAAATATATAAAAGTTGTCAGAATGATTACAAATCAAATGATACGAATTAAACAATAACCACCAACCATATTAACCCCCCTGGCGGTATAAAAAATTCCGCCAGGAGGCAGCGCAGCAGTTTTTTTTTTTTCTTATATCATGTAGCGAGCCCAGGGCTCGCTACATGATAGCCGCTGCTCAGCGGCAACCCCCCGCCCGCTTCGATCAGGAAATCCCGTTCAAAGAACGGGATTTCCTGGAGGGCTTCCCCCGTCGCCATGGCGACAGGGCGGGATGACGTCACCGACGTCGGGACGTCATTGGGAGTCCCGATCCACCCCTCAGCGCTGCCTGGCACTGATTGGCCAGGCAGCTCACGGGGTCTGGTGGGGCCGCGCGGCGTGACGGATAGCGGCGATTGAGCGCGGGGCGGCGGCGATCGGTGTGCTGACGCAGCTAGCAATGTGCAAAAAAATTAAACAAATCGGCCCAGCAGGGCCGGAGAAAACCTCCTGCGCTGCTTACCCCGAACTATGTTCGGGGTTACCGCCAAGGAGGTTAATAACCACAAGGTACTTCTCGGTATAAGCTGACTTTACACTTCAGAGAAAAGTTGACCACAGATATTAACCAATAAAATCAATCACAATAGGCTGTGCAACCATTAGATGTCATACATACTGTATTATCTTGTTTGCAAGGTTTGATTGTAAAGCACAATTTTACAAGGGAAAAATATGAAACAGATCTAGCTGGTCTAAGACCGTCAATTTATAAAACACTTATTTTTATAAAAAGAATCTGATTTTAAATCAAAGAAAAAGATATGAAATTATGCAATTATGACCTGATCTGTAAATGAAACTTTTACAGTATATCAACCAATCTTTATTCCACTATCAAGTTATAAGCTTGGAGGAACAAAAACATACATGAATAAAAAATGTAGAGAAAAATGAACCCAAATCAAACACGGATATTCCTAGTTGCAATCCCAGGAAGGTCACATGTTCAGGGTATTCTATACTAGGTATAGAATCACTGAAAATCCAAGCTCCTAACTTAGTTGGCTTTGATATAATAAAATGTATAATTACCAATAATATGGAATCAGGAATCTTGCCAGGCCTGCACTGCTAACCCGATCTGGGAGTGGCCTCAAGGCTGGTAGGGCGTGAGAGTCTAGGATCCCTTACTAAAATACTAAGGAAAACAAAAGTTTGCTTTCTTAAAACAGAAAGTATTTGCAATAATTCAGGTTGGAGTTAGCTTGAGGTGTCTCCCAGTGCATCACTGCTGAATATATGCAAATTAACCATTGTTGCCCTTAGAAGCTAAACACACCTCCAGAACAGCTGGAATGCAATGACGTGTCAGCTTGTTAATTTTTACAGAGCCATAATAATCGAAATCTTTGTTAATAATCCAAATATTTGTTAGTATTTCATCAAATTGGAGAAATGGTCATAATTCCTTAATCCCTTAACACATAAAACTGGTCAACTATAAATTATGACTCTATTTTAGAACAAGCATTTATAATCCAAAAATATTTTCCCAGTAACTACAGCTCTTGAGTTTCTTTAGTGTCTGGCCAAAGAGTTAATGATCATAACTAGAACATTGCAGCTCTGTAGGAGATCTTAGAATTATATTCTACATTTGGTATTAAGTATATTTCTTAATACTATGCATTTAACTATATAAAATAATATGATATAATGCTTATTTCACTACTATATATGACATGCTATATATCATGACATACATATATAGAGTCCCTAATAATAAGATCATAAGAAATTCCATATCAAAATCTTCACCTTCTTACTCCAAGCTGTGACTATCCAGCCTGCTGCCCCTTGGACTGTAAACAAGGACACTTGGCTACAGTATTGTCCAAGACAAAGTAAACTTTTTAGATTTGCCTAAAGATTAAGAATAGTCACGTATACCTGGATCAGCATTTTTTCAGCAGTCTGAACTTAGAGGAAAATAAACTCTTTGCTTTTCTTTTTGAGTCAGAATTACATTTGATATAAAACAGTATAAAGAAATATATTTCTTACAAGCCATATGATAAATCAAACATGCATGCATATATAATATAAATCAGGATACCCTTGCTAATATCTATAATAAACCATGCAATCCTATAAGGTTATATTTTTAATGGACATTAATTATGTTTTATTCAATTAATAAATCTCTATCAATTTCTGATAATTGAAAACCTGACAGACCTGTGTGCCGTGTTGTATTTCTGTTACAGGACTTTGAAACAAACATTCAGCTAAAGAGTAAAGTGATAAGTTTCCTGGAAGAAGTCATCCATAACCCGGAGCTGCTGGCCCAGGAGAGAAAGGCTGCAGCCAACATCATCCGGTGAGACATTTACCCAAGACTCATTGCAAATACTATGTATCCTAAATATAACAGCCAGCTGACCGGAGCACTGTAAGAACAGCGTCAGAGTCTTGGGCGCAGCCGGCGGCACAATAGGCCTTAATAGGAATTACGGTTATAGCTGCGCTAAGTATGTAATTTGGGCGCCGTCACAAGACGGAGCACAAATTATAACAACGCTGTAATTCCTCCGCCAGCAATAGCTGGAAGCTGATTACATCATTCCCCACTATACACGGCGACCTGAAGGAGGAATAGTAATTAACGCCGCTGGGACTTGTGCAGGAGCAGAGAGGGACATTTTTTTTTTGCCTTTATCCTGCACCCAAATCTCCCAGCAACTTAATTATATGTATGCCAGCTGATCATACATCTGAGTGGCCACAGCAATTCTGTAGTTTTGCCTTTTGACCAGCAAGTTCACCAAACATGCACGCTTGGTTCACCCAAGCATACTGTATGTGTTTAAGGAATTTAGGGAGAAGATGCATGAAGTAGGGAAGATATGAAAACATTGCCCAGTCTTGTCATCTTATGCCTGTGGTCAGCTTGTGCACAATAGATACCAATCATACTATAAAATTAAAAAAAAAAAACTTTTTTTATTTATTTTTTTTTTTTATTGAAAGTTTTTGCAAACATACAGCAAACACATAACATTATGAATTTTATATATAAAGGGCTAACATATTACGCATTGCTGGACAATAAATAAGAACAAATATCCACATGTTGAGTTATAACGTTGTTAATTTATGTTTCTCATTGTTCTAGGTATAAGATATCAAGTTATGTAACCTCTACGTAATAATAATTATGTAGCTTGATTGTTGACTACCTGGGGAATTGCCCTTCATCTTTGGCAATCAACAAGAGCAAACTGTACTGTTTAGCTGTATGTTCACCTGGAAAGATTGTACTGTTTATTACCAATGCAGAACTTCATGCAATAGTAGTACAGTAAAACCCCCATTATCCGGCACCAACAGGGATTGGCTGATGCTGGATAAGTGTAGTTTCTGGTTGCTTGAGAGTCAATGTTAAAATTAGTCCTAGCTAAAGAACAGTACTATACCCCACACTGTATACTTACCATAAACTCTGTAATCATGTTAAAACACAGTAATTAAAGGGTACCTGAGATGGGGTGTATTGTGCATTTATACTAACCTGGGGATTCCTCCAGCCTCTCTGGCTGCCAGCTGCTCCATTCTCTTGAAAATCTCTCCCAGCGGCCCCACCCTGGTACTCTGGCCAGTCTCGCGCTTCTGTGCATGCGCACCCTGCTGCAGGCTTCACCTGGTTGCTGGCATAACATGGGTGCATGTGTGGGACTATTTGCTATACAGGGACTACCGGTATCTCTTATTCCAGATAAAATTGGGGCTAATTATAATTGTATTTAAAAACAAAATGTAATATGTTTTCTTTATATGGTTTAGGCTGATAACAGTAATAAATGTCATGTTATATAAACAGCACATTGACACAAGAGGATCCTGGAGACAGCCAAGTGACCCTGGAAGAAATAGAACATATGGTAAGTACTGGTGCTGTATAATTTTGTCCCTTGTGAATGAAAGTGTTGTCACCGTTATGAGACTGACCTGCTCAGGGATGACAACATTTGGTACTTGAGAGTGATAGGGGGCCAAACTAGCAAAATTAAACACAATTTTTGCTGATTGCAGTTAGATACACTATGGCTATGACATTTTGCCAAAACAATTCCATGGGAAATAACCCATATAACCAAGTGCAGTTAGTAGCAGCTGTGGCTCTAACTGCTACTGGCACAGTGGCCCCCAAGCCAGACTTTGGACATGCCTGAATTATGCAATTAGTGCAGGTAATGCGCTCCTTGCCATGGTAACGCACAGTACGCTACTTATGCTGCCTGCGTATGGCAAATTTACTGGCAGTTTGTGAATCAGGCCCATTGATTCATAAGTCTCTCTAAAGGATAATGCTGTATTTAATATAAAACTGTCACAGACCACTATTAACTATTGCCACCATTTTCTGTCTTCCTACATATTGCAAATCTTTGCCTTCTGACACCTGCCAATAGCAGTGCTAGCACCCAAACCAACCAATACTGAGCATTTTAAGCATGCTGCACCGAAATGTATTTTGAGGCTGAGCCAAAGTTACTCACTCCCATCTAGCATACTGTATACAAAACCTTTCTCCCAACTCCTTATTGCCTATATAGTTGTATACAGGGGCGTAGCAATAGGGGTTGCAGAGGTAGCGACCGCATCGGGGCCCTTGGGCCAGAGGGGCCCCGAAGGGCCCTCCCTCAACTGCAGTATTAGCTCTCTATTGGTCCTGTGCTCATAATAATCACTTCTATAAATACTTGGAATAGTGGTAATCATTAACAAACTATTTCCCATCCCCTTCTTGCACCTCTGACACTGTAGTTGCCATTGGCAGGTTTTGGTGCACCGTATCAATTGTTATGTATAGAGTGCTTGGGGGGCGGGGGGGGGGGGGGGGCATTGTAAAACCTGCATTGGGGTCCACAGCTCCTTAGCTATGCCACTGGTTGTATCTACCTGTGTGCCTTTGTCACAAAGTGATGTCATTTGTGTTAAAAAAAATTCAGTGGTGTTTATTGTTTGTGATGTGCAGGCTACGGAAACTCCTGTGGAGCCATTTGAGACTATCTCTGCTCTGGAGACTGCAGAACAGCTGACACTGCTGGACCACCTGATCTTCAGGAAAATTCCATATGAGTAAGTCTCTCTTCTCATCACACCTCATGGGCTCTCTGTTATCCCAGTATTTAGTGCGCTTTACAGGTACACTTTATAACTGATGTGGACGATTGCCATTTTTACGGTTATATCTAATGATTAACATCGCAATTCCGATTAGGACATAGCAGGATAGATAGAAGAAGTTCAGTTCCCCAATTAACATAGATTGTAATGATTTAGTCTTCCTTGACCTTATGGACTTTCAGGCCCCTTTAAAGGACCCTGAGCAGTAGATACAAATGAAATCAGTACTTACCTGGGGCTTCGTCCAGCCCAATGTAGGCCGCTAGGTCCCCCAGTGTCCTCCTGGCTCCTCTCCCAGTCCCGCTGGCGACTTCATTACCGGCGACACTCGGGACGAGTGTTGGCCCAACACTTCCTGAATGTTGATGCTCCGCATCATCACGCTGGCCGGTGTGACAGTCCTGCGCGGTTCAGAGTTAGTAAAACGCGCATGCGCACTATTGTCACGCCGGTCGGCATGATGACACGTAGTGGCCAGCGTGATGACGCGAAGTGTCACCGTTCAGGAAGTTTGGGCTGACATTTGGCCCGGGTGTCGCCGGTAATGAAGTCGCCAGCGGGCCTGGGAGAGGAGCCAGGAGGACGCCGGGGGACCTCACGGCCTACGGTGGGCTGGAGGAAGCCCCAGGTAAATACTGATTTCAATTTTATCTACTGCTCAGGGTTCCTTTAATAATAGCGTGCTGCGTCACCCCTTGTTACGCTTCTCCACCGCAAGGGCCATGCAAGTCTGTGGAGACTAGCACACTTCACGCGATGCGACGTGGTGCACTGGGAGTATCCAAATCACTGAATTCCCAACACAAAGTCTGCAGCGCTTTGTCGCATGATCCATACCTACCGCACAGATTATGCAGCAATGCAAGTCAATGGGCAATGCAGCAAGTGTGAATTATGGAAGCACTGTGAGACGTGGCTCGCATGCATGGACCGACAAGAATCCCAGTGACGTCACAGAGCAGGGGTCACTGCTATGCACCGTGGTGCCGGGTCATAGGGATACGGATTTCTGCAGTGCAGTGATGCGGCGTCAGGCTCCCCTGCTGCGCGATCACTGCAGCCCTTACAGTAGGTGTAAAAGGGACCTCAATGATTCCGTCAGTAACGTTTGTCACTTCTTATATATGGGACTGTTTAAAAGCCTAAAATAAGTTAAAGGACAACTGTAATGATAGAAATTTGAAGGCTGCCACATTTATTTCCTTTTAAGCAATACCAGTTGCCTGGCAGCGCTGCTGACTATTTGGCTGCAGTGGTTTCTGAATAACACCAGAAACAAGCATGCAGCTAATCTTGTCAGATCTGACAATAATGTCAGAAACACCTGATCTGCTGCATGCTTGTTCAGGGTCTATGGCTAAAAGTATTACAGTCAGAGGATCAGCAGGATAGCCAGGAAACTGGTATTGCTTAAAGAGAACCCGAGGTGGGATTTACTTATGTTAGTGGGGCACAGAGGCTGGTTGTGCACACTAACACCAGCCTCTGTTGCCCCATGGTGTGCCTCCAGGACCCCCCTGCGCGCCGCTATCCCCTCCGCAGTGCTAGCGACACGCTGCGTGTCGCCAGCACAATGTTTACCTATGTGGTGTCTGTCAGCGCCGCTTCCCCGCCTCCTCTGTATCGGCACTACCCGCCCGCGTCCCTTCCCTCCAATCAGCGGGAGGGAAGGGACACGGGCGGGTAGCGTGATACGGAGGAGGCGGGGGAGCGGCGCTAACAGACAGGCATAGGTAAACATTGTGCTGGCGACACGCTGTGTGTCGCCAGCACTGCGGAGGGGATAGAGGCGCGCAGGGGGGTCCTGGAGGCACACCATGGGGCAACAGAGGCTGGTGTTAGTGTGCACAACCAGCCGCTGTGCCCCACTAACATAAGTAAATCCCACCTCGGGTTCTCTTTAAAAGGAAATAAATATAGCCGCCTCCATATCCCTCTTGCGTCAGTTGTCCTTTAAATATAAGCTTCTAATACTGTATGGGTAGAACATTACAAATTGATACCAATATACCGTAAGAGAGACAGAGTGCCCTGCCCGTAGGAGAATACAGTCTGAATTGTTACACAGGGTATTCAGTTCAATTATGGACTACCACAATTACCAGGGTTTTTGTAGTGGACTTAAAGGAATACTTAAGTCATCAAAAAAAAATGACTACTACTCACCTGGAGCTCTCCTCAGCCCCCTGCAGCTGAACGGTGCCCTCGCCGTGTCCCTCCGATGCGCCTGGACTCGCCGGCGGGCACTTCCGGTTCGGCCGTCACCGGCCGACAGGCTGGGAACGCGGCTGATTAGCCGCGTTCCCGGCCGCAATAGCGCCGTCTATAATGCTATTGCGGCCGGGAACGCAGCTAATAAGCTGCGTTCCCAGCCTGTCGGCCGGTGACGGCCAGACTGGAAGTGCCCACCGGCGAGTCCAGGCGCATCGGAGGGACACGGCGAGGGCACCGTTCAGCTGCAGGGGGCTGAGGAGAGCCCCGGGTGAGTAGAAGTCATTTTTTTTTGATGCCTTAAGTATTCCTTTAAAGAAACCTTAAAGCTCCTTGTTGAGAAAGTTCTGAAAATAACAGTATGGTTCCCCTAAAACAGATAATATTCACAAATGTGTGTGCAGAAAGGAATACCCATCATGCATCATTTAGGAAGCGGATCCATAAAAGTAACTTATGTGTGCCCAAGTAAGCAAGGTGTGCATTTAGAAACTCTATTTTATTGTTCATCTCTTACTTTTAATGGCACAAAGTAATATAATCTAACCTGCCTCAAGTTCCTTTTGGGCTTTATCACCGGTACATGGTATAGATTGGAGAGGGCTTTTATATGTTAGGTGAATGTAGCAATACAGAGTGGGGTTATGAAAACCCAGAGCAGAAGCATTATAAGCACCCACTGTGATGCTTTAGGGGTTTTGCTTCTTGCACATGTGGAAGTGATAACCCACAAATACTTATGATTTTTGCACATAATAATGTACTCTGCTCTACATTCTCAGTAGAAAACAATAGGTTTTTTTTATCTCACCACAAAATATCCTGGTAGCTTTGGGTCTCCATAGCATGGCTATTCATTGTCACGTCAAAACAGCTGTCTGAAGTTACGTTTATATGACTTGTGAATGTAACCTATACATGTGCTATAAACCATCGGATCTTAGACCGGTTTTACACCTGGCCAGTGCGTTTGTGGTGTGATGCTCCGCCCCATTGCATTGCAATGCACAATACGTCATTCTTATGACCCAGCAGCAGAGTGTGCTGACAGGGTCATATGCATAGTGCCAGCCCCTCGCCCAGTGAAATAAGCTCTATTGTACACTAAGTACGTCACTGGGATTCCAGGGTTTTCCCGTTGTATTCCAGTCATCCTGCGCATGTGCATCGCACCACCGCTGCCAACATGTGTAACATTTCTAAATCGCCCATTGACCTACATTACTTCTGCCTCCACTGCGTCTGCTCGGAAGTCCGATGGTAACGCGCTGTTGAGTTTGTGGTGGCCGATCGGGCACTTCTGGGGCGACGCGGAAAGTGTGCTAGGCACCAGTGCCTTGCATTGCTGTTGCGTAAACCTGCGGTAAATCATTTTTTTTATTTAGCAATTAAAAAAGTAAAAAAAAAAAAGTAATATCAAACCTATTTTAAGTAATTTGCTTGGTGGGAGCTGTAAAGGTATTTTATTAATACAATTTGAAAATATCTACTTGGTGAAAACCAGGGGAATGGTGAATAGGACATGAACCCTTGTTTGGTAAATGAAAAAGTCTGATTGACTGCTGTACGCAACTTCTATATGTGCCTATTGAGAGTTTACTGCATTTGTATCAATGTCACATTATCTACTTTTTTCTATATAGGGAATTTTTTGGTCAAGGATGGATGAAGACAGACAAGAATGAGAGAACCCCCTATATCATGAACACAAGCAAGCACTTCAACCATGTGAGCCACTGGGGGCTGGGCTGAGTCAGCACCATAAGCCTGAATCTATCATTACTTCTTGTAGGGAATTGTGCAAATCTGGGAAAAGTCTGACAGTGTTTTATATAATGCACAACTAAATTCAGGATCCGTCCACTAAAAATGGCAGTGTTTGGTATAGGCTAGAGATTGTGTCAATAAATAAACAGTCCTTCGGGGATGACCACATTATGCGGTAATCCCCTTCTAATCCACTTCCTGATTGGCTAACAGCCAATCAGGAAGTGATGCTTGCTTGCAGTCACTTCCTGTTTCAGAGATACGGAAGTGCACAGAAGCGTATTGTAAAAAATATACTTGTGCACCTCACTCCCACCATTTTTTAAATCCCTGCGTCACCATGACTTCCGGTCCGCCACACATTGCCGCAGGTCGTCGTGGAGGTCACGCAGCAACGTATATATGCGTTCGTGGTAGATCAGTGACTTCCACAACACCGCACCACATGCTGTATGAAAGCACCCATAGGCTTTCATTGGCATATCGGTGAAGAATGGTAAAATGATGTTCAAGTCAGGATTTTTACTAGGTCACTGCAAAACCTTACTTATAGAGAAAGAGGGGGTACATTTTCAGCTTTCAGTGGTTTCTTCTTGGGCTTTGGAGTGTTCTCTGGCAGTAGACTCCAGTTGTACTTGTACTTCAGGTCATGGACTGATGACTGGACCTTCTCCTTCAGTATTTTCAACTTAATCTTCCCCTTATTTGCTATCCATGTACCTGTATTTTTTGGACTATAAGATACTCCGGACTATAAAACCTGGCTCATCTATGGTTCAGCTGCTTCCGCCATCGGTGTCCTCCGCATGTCCCGGTGTCCTGCTCCGCTCCCCGTCTGTAAATGTAATTAGCGGCAGCAGTGCGGATATCACCTCATCCTGGTCCTGGAGAGATTAGCTGCTTCGCTCGCTTACTCCTTCCCCCTAGTGCAGTGGTCCTCAAACTAAGGCCCGCGGGCTAAATGCGCCCCCCTAAGGCATCTTTACCGGCCCCCACACACAATGTATTACTTATAGATGCGGTCAGCTACATCTTTAAATATTGGTGGTCTGCATATAGAATAGCAGTGCTGGCACCACCCATCCACATGGAAGCCAGAAAGCAGTAATTTGCTGTTTTCCAATCAAATTCCACATTAGGTGACACTGCTGTCCAATTGGAACTGCAGGTTGTCTCCTGGGTATGCTTCACTGTCTGGCCTGCAAAGACTTCTACATCATTTTATGTATACTCTGCCCCCCCAGCAGTCTGAAGTATGTTGACATGGCCCTCGACCCAAAACGTTTGGGGATCCCTGCCCTAGTGCTTTCCTGGTCATGTCATTACACACCCGACTGGCACTAGGGGGAAGGAGTGAGCGAATAAAGCAGCTGATCACCACGGGCTCCCAGGATGAGGTGAGTGATACCTGCGGCTGCAGCCGCTAATTACATTTACAGAGGGGGAACGGAGCAGGACACTGGGGACTGCAGCTGACGGGGACATGGAGAAGCTTTACATACTATTGAGCAAAAAATAACAATCACAGCTTCACAACTGCAGGGCTATGCCAAAATATCATCACAATAAAGAAAAAGAGCCCTCTAATGAAATGAACCTGGTAATACATATGAATAAATAGATACATATGTATGTGTCATCAAAAATATCAATTTATTTAAACAACAAGTTACACATAATTAAAACCATAAAAAATTATAACCCCCCCCCCCCCCCCCCATATATCTCACAATAAGTGGATCACCTGTCTTATGTATTGATAATAACAATTATTGACCGTAAATCAGGCAATAGACATAAGGTGCAAAAAAGTGGGACTGAAAGCCACTATGGGCTTGATTCACAAAGCGGTGCTAACCTACTTAGCACGTCTAAAGTCTTTAGACGTGCTAACCAGGGTGCTAAGTAGGTTAGCACCGGATTTCTCAATCAGATCGCGCGCTAACTTTGCGCTCGCAAAGTTTTACGCGCGCAAAGTTTTATGCGTGCTAAGTCCCATAGGCTTTAATGGGCACTTCGCACGGAGCGCCCTGCGCTCTGTGCAGTGCGCGCGTAAAGTTTTATGCGCGAAAAGCTGGTTTAGACGTGCTAAGGGGGTTTTCACAGGTGTGCTAACAGTTAGCACCGCTTTGTGAATCAAGCCCTATGAGTGTTCAGTGTCTGATAATCAATCAGTGATGTATTGAAAAATATATAGGGATTCCTATAAATCCATAAACATAAGGTGCAAAAAATGTGGTTGAAAAAAAACATTAAAAATACAGTGTCTAATAAATAGTCAATTAATAATATATAAAAAAATAGGGATTGCCACAAACACATGAAAAAATACCTGTAAAATCCAAAAATGTGCAAACACATGTACAACTGGGGGACCGCGAGATGTAGTCCACACCCCAAAAAGACAGGGTATGCCCTGCAGTCCACAATCCACCAGCAGCACCAACAATTCAACAATATACATCCAATGTGAGTGGACAGGATCCTGCGATCAGAACTCCTGCCACTGTGCATATAAGTGCTACAACAAAAAAAAATAAAAAATATATATATATATATACAGTGCATGAGTAAACTGCCTGAGTTACTTAATGAGGAATAGATACACCAGATGTGGGGGGTGTTGCCTTACGCGGTCGCAGACCCTAGTCTGCTTCAATCGAGGCTGATGGAGGTTATGAGCCTCGCTGTTTAAATACAGATCAGGTGACATGGGCAGGAACCCTATATTCAAAGTACGTGGGCACGTACTTGACTCATACCAAACGGCGCCATCTGTTTGCGCCGATGGTATGGTCCTATTGCTGAAGGGCTGGGCGGGGTTGCGTCCTGGAAACGCGGCCAACTTGCCGCGTCATTGGTTAAGGTTGCGTCATCGCATGCGACTAAAACAACGCATGCAAATGAATGAATGATACTATGCGACCGTAAGTTTACGTCACAATATGGCGTAGGGCAATGCGTTCCAGTCGCATCACAGCACGTCAGCTTGCGTTTCAAAGGTCCATTCTCCATGTTTCTCTATACTGATACACCTGTCTATACATCAGTGCTTATCAAATATTACATATACATACAAAAATCTATCAATTCACTATTATATTACAAAACAAATAATGAATATTACAACATTAAATCAATATCATAATACAAAGCCCCAAGCCTTAGGGACACATATTCTTATCATGATTCTTAGAATTCTATTGCCATCTTGTGGTGGAGAGTAGAAATGCCATATCAGATCTTCCTTAGATTTTCTTTATCTAGAGGGGACTTAAATTAAAATCTGTACATTACTACACATATACTGTTATATAGGCATTACGATAGGTCACCCAAAGGGGTCCGCTACTCACATACAGACCCCCACATATGAGGACATGGAGAAGGACTCGGAGGGGACAGCAGCTGACAGGGACATGAAGGAGGACAGCAGCTGATGGGGACACAGAGGGGGACAGCAGCTGATGGGGACATGGAGGAGGACACAGAGTGGGACAGCAGCTGATGGGAACATGGAGGACACGGAGTGGACAGCAGCTTACGAAGACACAGAGGGGGACAGCAGCAGACAGGGACATGGAGGAGGACATTGAGGGAGACAGCAGCTGAAGGGGACACGGATGGGGACAGCAGCTGACGGGGACATGGAGGGGGACAGCAGCTGACGGGGACATGGAGGGGGACAGCAGCTGACGCAGACATGGTGAAGGACATGGAGGGGGACAGCAGCTGACGGGGACATGGGGGGGGACAGCAGCTGAGGCAGACATGGTGAAGGACATGGAGGGGGACAGCAGCTGACGGGGACATGGAGGAGGACAGCAGCTGAGGCAGACATGGTGAAGGACATGGAGGGGGACAGCAGCTGACGGGGACATGGAGGAGGACACGGAGGGAGACAGCAGCTGATCACTGTGGGCTCCCAAGATGGGGTGAGTAATACCTGCAGCTGCCGCCACTAATTACATTCCAAATGGGGAGCAGAGCAGGACACTGGGGACAGTACAGGGAGTCCCCGACATTGCAGTGGGTCGGCGGTTCGTATCGACGGGTAATCGTAAGTCGGGGACTCCCTGTATTCGGACTATAAGATGTAGGGTCTTTTTCTCCTCACTTTTGAGGGAGTAGTGCGTCTTTTAGTCTGAAAAATACAGTACATAACACGAGTTGCACTGTTTGCACAAAGCTGTTATGTACTTTGTGTCAGTGCCATAAAATATACGTGTGCTGTCTGCCTTGTTAAGGCTTATGATGTAGTGGTTGAAATAGATATAAATAAATACAATTTACACTGAGATATTAATGTTTTCTTAATCATATGTATGTTTCAGATGAGTAACCTAATTGCAACGGAGATCCTGCACAATGAAGATCCAGCGGTGCGTGCGTGTACCATTGAAAAGTGGGTGGCGGTGGCTGATATCTGTCGCTGTCTACACAATTACAATGCTGTTTTAGAGATCACATCATCTCTTAATCGCAGTGCAATATTTCGGCTCAAGAGGACCTGGATTAAAGTTTCTAAACAGGTACTAACTAAAGCTACATACAGATTGTCAATGGCTGTCTTCTGAAAGGATCTTTGAAAGGTGTTTTGGGTAGCAGTTTTGGAACAATCACTGTACAGACAGGCTCTTGGCCGAGCACTGTGTTTGGCCGAAACCATCAAATAACATTGTTTCAGCTTGGAAAAATCAAAAGTGCGTACATAGCTTAACCGTTTCCAAACCCTTGCTACACATATCTATGCTCCGGAAACTTCATTTGCGGACCAAGGGCTTAACTATGCATCTGTGTTTATGTACCTCGCTGGACACGAGGGTGTGCACTTGTTCACCTCTGTCGACTTCCCGCCGGTTCGTGATCAGCGAATGGGGATGTGTGTTCCCAAAGCCGATCAATTCAGGTGTAGTTTAAAAGGAAATAAATGTGTCAGCCTCTAAATCCCTGTTGATACATGGTCACTCTAAGGGTTGAAGAGGATTATACTTATTTCTAAACATAAAGTTAAGCTTTTAAAATACTTCAGGCCTACCTGCTGTTCTAACTCATTGCCTTTATTTATAATTTAATTATAAATGATGAGGAACGAGTGTGCAGGGTTATGCAGATGTTCAGATTCCACTGGCTGCATGCTGTTGGTGTGTTCCCCAACCTACCTACACACCTAACATAACTGGATTATTCCTAATCGTTTCCATTTGAGGTGAAAGTGTTTGAACCAATTGTTGTGCTTATGTACTGCCAAGCAATCTGCTCTGTAGAGAGGGGTAGATAAGCAGGAGGCACCCAGTGTGGGGACAAAAGTAGCATTGCCCCAGGAGGTCCATGCATGCGCAGAAGACCCAGACTGGACCTGACTGAGCCAGTTACCGGGGCTAATCGCGGCTGAACGACAGACCATGGGAGGACGGCATGGGACTCAGACCAGCTTATGGGGCTGGAGGAAGCCCCGGGTAAGTATCAATTCTTTAGTCCTTTTGATCTCTGGTACACTTTAGGAAGGCAAATTGTTGCTTTTTTTTGTCTTTGAGATGCTGTTTGCACAATTACAGTAGAATTTCGCTATAGCAAACTGATATAGTAAACCTCAGACTATAGTAAACTCAGTCACCAGGTCCCAGCTATGCGCATACATGAATATACAATGTATGACGAATCCTGATATAGTAAACTTCTAATATAGTAAACTTCAAATGTAGTAAACTACATGGACAGGTCTCTTGGAGTTTACCATAAAGGGATTCTACTGTATTTACAATTTAGCTCTACTGTAATGCTTTGTTTCTTCTTAGACCAAGGCCTTAATTGATCGGCTTCAGAAGTTGGTTTCTTCAGAAGGAAGATTTAAGAACCTAAGAGAGGCCTTGAAGAAGTAAGTTGTTTTTCTGCTTCTAGGATAATACATTACTCATGTTTGAGGAAAGTCAAAAAACTGAAAAGCATATAAACATTGAATCTAACTAATATGCATTATAAACTGTGTCGTTTCATATGACTTGCATAGTGAAGACTTGCTATAAACACTTTTGTTCTAAAATAAAATTACACTTTAATCCTTGCCATTCTGCAGTGACTATTGTCTGACTGCATCCTTTCCCAGAGGCCCTCTGCATTATTGTTAATGTTTGGTGGAATCTAGCAGGAATGGGGGGCTGACAATCCCACCCCACTCATTCTTCCATTGTCTGTACCCATGACGTGTTGGGTGTAAAAGAATGGTGGGAAATGTGTGGATAAATCCAAAGCACCCCTTACTATTAAGGTTGCCCCCAGATATCCACTTCCTCGGAGGAGAATTAGTCCAGTGGTGCAGTAGAACCCCTTCTCCAAGGGATTAGAAATTAAAAAAAAGAGAAAAACAAAAGATAAAACTTTTTGAAAAAGTCCTCTAATGAAAACAAAACAGCAATAAAAGACATTGTCCCCTGTGTCAAACCAGTCTATTGTGTGTACCCCATAGTAGGATGAAGGTCCCTCAATTAAATCCATCATCATCTAATAACAAAATCTTCAATTTAAAACCATTTGCAGTCTCCATTGTTAATCCACCACAACCTGCCACTATATCCTGACTGTAGCATCCCCAGGTCCATACTTGGGCAATTAAGTTAACCAGGATCTTTGTTTTAGGGAACTAGGCCTCAGTGGACAATTTTGTTACATACCGTATATCCAAATAGGGTTTTCACATATGTTAGCTGATTTATAACAAATAGATAAGACCCTTCCTTTACTCAATCCTCACATAACTGACACTCTGCCTGGCACAGAGCTAACATCCTCTTAAGAACCTATTTGGATGTGTTGTTTCAATTAAGGTATTGAAATGACATGTATTTATGTCCCCCCAAAAAAATCCACGTATCTCCTTTTGATGTTGCATGTGTATAGCTGTGTGCTTTAACAACTTGTCAGCATACAGGATTCAAGTCTGATGAAGGCCGAATAACTGAAATCTTACTCTTATATTTTTTTAAGTTGACCAATAATTGCTGTTACTGATGGCTAACACAGTACAACACTCTACTGCTACTACTATTACTCCTTTGTGGAGATGTGATGTGTTTCTGTTCTGTTATGTCTCCAGCTGTGACCCTCCCTGTGTTCCTTACCTGGGCATGTACCTGACAGATCTGGCCTTTATAGAAGAAGGTACCCCCAATTACACAGAGGATGGACTGGTCAACTTTTCAAAGATGAGAATGGTGAGATCTACAAGTACATTCAGAAAATACAGTAGTAGGATTTTATTCTTTAGACCTCCTGATATTAGAATGTCCTCGCTCTTATTCAATTCACTGTTTCTCCTACGATTTCCCTTAGGTGGTATTTTCACACCTCATCAATAAAATGCCTTTTAAGCTACCAGAAAGCTGTACTTTTTTCCTACTTTTTGGTACTTTTTTTTAACTGCAGAGTGCTGAACAGTTATTTTAAACATAAGATTAAAAATTATCTCCTAGGAGAAAACATGAATTGAACAAGGGTTGCTTTTTTTTCTCCTAGGAGAAAATTATCTTGTTTAAAATACTTAGTGTAACGATTGTGGAATTTTCTCCGTGGTCAGCGCACAAGATGTGCACTGACACTGCGGAAATCATCCATAAACGTCTGAATAACAGAACCCAGCTTTAGTGCAATGCACCTGTAGAGGGGAATTCCCACCGGCATATGGAGCTGTGGAGTGCAGAGGAATAAACCCTCTGCACTGCCACAGATGCCAGATAGGAATTGTACGAGGGGAAGCAATACAGGGCAAGATAGCCCCTAGTGTAAGAGAGTGAGCACAGAGACAGAATGTATGTATGTCCACCAATCTAGTCGCCACCCGGCGACGGTGAACACACACCAGCGAAGACCAAGTGGGAAAGCAATCGCACGAATGGCGATTGCTAATAGCGACACAAGACTGAGTAAAGACAGAGCATAGGTGTAGTAAGAAAAACACAGCAAACCATAACCATCAGAACGCCAAGGAAAATAACAAACGCACTAGCTAAACGCGGTCGCCGCACAAGGAGCTCGACAGCGACAAAACACATTAATGGCGCGGTCTCCGCACGAGAAGCGCAACAGAGACAAAACACTCCAACGCTGACTAACAAATGAACCTAACAAAGACGACAGACAACACGAACGCTTGCTAATCGGTTGCCTCCCACCGGACAACAGCAAGCGTTCGTGCTGGACAAAACAGACTAAAGGAGTAACCAGTAGCAACCGCAGCTAAGGTTGTACTCCAAGACAGACAAAGGAGATCCACCGCCACTACCGCCAGGGCGAATGCGATCTAGGAACGGGACAAAACGATTTACTGCCAACCGCCGCAGGCGACAGTACAATCGCAGGGGCCAGACAAAAACAGCACAGGAATAAACAGTACAAATAACACAAAGCATGACTGCACTATAGAGAGTGCAAGATGCACTCCCCAATAATTAACTACACTAAAATCTTCGCCAACAATCAGCAGAGGGGCTGAAACTCCAGGAAAGTTAGCAGGAACAAACCTTCATGACCAGCAGGGAATTCTGAGAGTAAATGGTATTTATTCTGCAAGCCATCAAAGGAAGCAGCTAAGCAATTTGCATGACAAGTGGATGCAAATTCCTCACCAGAACAGCAGCTCTGAAACTCGCAGAAGGAAGACAGGTCTCTTTTCCAGAGACCTGCAGCACTCAGACCTAAAAAAATGGTCAAAAAGCTGTCTGCCTGTGCAGACAGCAGAGCAGATTATTACACTTAGCCAGTTATGGGCTTCTGTGACATTGCGCAGGCTCCTGTGACACTGCAGTGGCTCATATAATATGGCAGTGGTGGTGACCAAACCACTTAAGACATGGCAGTTCTGGTAATTCAGGCTTCTCTGACATACCCTTTTTGTGGCACAGCCTCTTGCCACATAGCAGTGGCCACTTAGATTCCTGCGTGACTTTGCTTTAACCATTCAACCTTTTTTTTAACATTACAATCACCGCCTATGGCATGTTGTTGGCTTCCAAGCCTCTTGTGACACTTGATAGGTCCCTAAGCCTTCAGTGATATCATAGTAGAAGCTACTCATTCAAGAAAATAAAACACCAGAGAAGTCATATCAGAGTGTGTAGATCAGGGGTCTCAAACTCGCGGCCCATTACAATATTTTGTGGCCCTCGCTGGCAAAAGCTTCCTTATAGTTCGCTTCAGTGCTCCCAAGTAATCTGCCGCATCCCCGCCGCTAAATGAGGGCTGCAGAGCCCCCAAATCGCCCGGGGGGCAATCCGCCGGCATTTCCTGGAAGGGGCAGATCTTTCAGCTTTAGATCTGCCCCTCCTGACATCAATCGCCGCACGGATCGCCGCCTCTCCCCGCCCCACTCTGTGAAGAAAGAGTGAGGGGGCGGGCAGAGGCGGCGATGCGCTGCGATTGTGAAATTCCTTATGCGGCCCAGCCTCATCCTGACTTTCCCTCCTGCGGCCCCCAGGTAAATTGAGTTTGAGACCCCTGGTGTAGATCCTCTTTTGTATGTTATATACTGAACATACTGACCATAAGATAACACTTCTGCTTGATTCCCTTTTTTAGATCTCACATATAATTCGAGAGATTAGGCAATTTCAGCAGACATCCTACAAGATAGAGCACCAGCCTAAGGTAAGGCAACACTTGGCTTTATTTAACTACTTACAGATCATACACACATCTACGTTTATGGCTTGTAGAGTCGCAGTATCTGAATTTGGATAGAGAAAAAAATGACAATTACCATAAGCATAGCTACTGTATTTACACTGCATTGATTTTAGCCAAACATAATAGAAAAAGCTGGCCGAGTAAGTTTAAAACAAGCTTGTGACCAATGATAACACTATAGGCTTGTTTTAACCCTTTGACTACTTTGAGATTCATCTCATCTGTGGCAGTCAAAGGGTTATCATTCACACAACCAACAAACATACTTTAAATGATTGCCAACTAAAACAATTGTCAGTGATCGTATCCAGTGCTGTACAGATCCACAGCTTGGCCCCCAGCTAAGCAGCATGTTCTGTTCTGTGGAGAAGGAAGTAAATCAGGGCTGTGGAGTCGAGGAGTTGGAGCAATTTTGGGTACCTGGAGTCGTAGGTTTCATTAACTTGAGGAGTCTGAGTCGGCTGATTTTTATACCAGCTCCACAGCCCTGGTAAGTATTATACTAAGGGGTCGGAGTAGAGTTGTAGCAAATGTGGGTACCTGGAGTAGGAGGTTTCATAAACTGAGGAGTTGGATGATTTTTGTAAAGACTCCACAGCCCTGCAGTCAGCAGTGATCTATCCTTCTGAATCATTGGATGGGAGGTTAATGATATCAGGAGATAACTGCACACATTTTTGAATTCCACCTGAAACAGTCACGAACAGTTATTTTGGGTGATGAAAATCTAAAGTGTGTAAATATCTCAAGCTTCGATACAATTTTGATTTTTTTTAAATCAGAATACAGTATGTAACTACGCACATACAATTAAAATAATGTCTTCTCTTGCAGGTCACACAGTATCTATTAGACTCTTCAGGAGTGCTGGATGAAGAGGGTCTTTATGAAGCTTCACTCCGCTTGGAACCCAAACTTCCCACCTGAATTTTTGTTGCACTCTTCCTGCCTGTATCATATTGTACAGCCCCCCAAGCCTCTCGCCGGATCCCATTATGCAGGGGGTCCCTATGTAGGGGCAGAGATGTCTGTGTCTCCATCCATCCCAAGCACCCATAAGGTCCCACACTGCCCCTACACCTAATTGTCCCCAAAGGCACCCCCTTATAGTTGTGACCAGGGTGGAGACTGAGATACCTCTCAATATGTGCACTCTCTTATTGCATCATCACAGGCTGTGCTGGCAAGACGTTCATTATTCCTGCTGCCTCCTATTGACTGTACATCTAAGGAGATCAATGCAGTATGTGTATGTGTGGCAGATCACCACTAAACCAGCGGTCACCCCTCACCACCACGTTTTACTGGAGGGGTTCATGCTTCTCTGTGTCTTTTACAGAGAAGTTTTAGTAAAGCACTAGAGAACAGAAGGGGTTGATGCACAATAGTCACAGATTTGTCATGCAGAAAGCAGATAAGAGGGCCCACTTATGATGTATGATGGGAAGCTGTTCAGAAAGTAACCAGTCCCATAAAATGGCCAGTCTCTGTTGCCTTAGACTGGCATGGCACAGGTCCAGCAGATTGCTACAAGTTTGCCAATTCTGGGCACTACTCCAGCTTCATCCTGCTAACGTTAAGCAGTAGTAAGTGTCCTTGGAAGTGACAAAACAAAGATAGGATTGCACAAATAAGAAGTCCAGCAGCCTGATGTATCGGGCTGTTACCATAGCTGCTATAACAGGCAACATTTCCAGTGCTTTATTGGAGAGGTGTCATAGAGTGACTAGTAGGATTACGGGTATGGTGGCAAGTCAGGGACATGCAGCAATTGGCACATGTTTGATATTGGTACTGTAGCTGGTTAGAGGAGAATTCCAGGACTGGTCACAGGAATGCGTTATGCAGGAGTCCACAGATGGTTTAAAAAAAAATTATTTGCAGCTACATTTTGGTTTCTTTATTTTTTGTACTATAAAAAGTGTTTCCTGATTACCTCTCGCTAATAAATCTTTTATCTCAGGGTTACCACCGACAAAGCCTGTTGGCAGTGTCTGTCAAATCAAGGAAAAGAATGGGAAAATGGTAGGAATCACACACCACAGAGGACTCAGTTGGGTTACTTATACCTTGTGTCAGCATTCACCCCTTACGGCTTTTTTCCATTTGCTGAGATCCGCTCAAAAAGTGGATCGTTAGCGTTTTGCGGATGCAAAAGCACCATGTTTTACATGTAAATTGTGGTGCTCCTTTTCCATTAACACAATTCTTTTTTTGCCCAAATTGCAATAGCTAGCCTGCATGATTTTTGGTGAGATTGTGTTGATTACGATGGCTGCACAAAATAGCAGGTTGCGTGATTGCAAACATTACATTAGTGATCGCGCCTCCAAGTGGAAAAGCACCCTAAGGGTCCTGAACGCACACTCACTTCTGTTTGCTTCTGTGCGTTTTTCAGAAATTCGTATCAGTCTGTAACATGGATGTGTTGCTGAAATCACCATGGAAGCAGATAGAAGCCAGGTAGTGTGTCCAGGCCCTTATATTCTTACAACCCTTTGAAGAAACTTGCTATTCTTCAATGTTGCACAAAAAGTTGATCAAATCAAAAACTATGAATTGCTATGTACATAAGTTTGCACTGATTTTGTATGTGTGCTCTCATGTAAACATGGTTTATTTTGCAATTTATTGCATACATATCATTGTTACCTGGCAGTTACCTCGCACGCACGCACGCACGCACACACACACCCTCCCTGCAACTGCTGCTGTCCAATGTAATGCACTGCAGATTTAGAGGCATCTTCCTCTGTCCACATGGTTGGATCCTCTGGGTTGCAATATCTGGGGCCCTTCTAGTGCAGAGTATGCATCACTAAATCTGGAGAATTGCTGTATGTGTCCTGGTTCAAGCCATTGGGCTTATTTTGTCCTTTGCCCTCCAGCTCCTGCCTCTGTGTCTTCTTGGTCTCTCTGCTGCTGTTGCTATACAGTGGTTCTCTAGATTCTGCTCTCCACTGCCGTACTTTGCTGCAGTGAAGCTGAATATTTGCAATGCAGAGTGGGACCCAGAGTGAGGCTGAAGACAGCAGCAGCAGAGGGACCCAAAAGACATGGCGGCAGGAAGAGAGGACAGATGGTTAGTGTGAATGCTAGCAGAAACACATAAAGTAGACAACAGTGGTCCTTCAGTGCCAAACCGAAGGCAAAGATCTAAATATAACATCCAGCTGCTTAGTAAACTGAGTGTTCCAATGTTACCGTATTGTGCTAAAAATCCTGTTTTAAAAATGTAATCACATGATCTGAAGCAATCTAGCAGAAGTCATTAACTGCATACTCTGTGGTGTGGCTTCTTCTTGGCTCATCATTGGTGTTCAGACTACAGGAGGGCGGGGCACAGACAGGACTGTCTGAGAAGACTGCAGCCCACAACTCTTGAAGTCCATGAAGCAGGAAGAGGCTGGTGGAGGAGCTAGTGACTTGCTACTGTACAGAGTTGTATATAACATCAGATAGATAAGGAACTTATACTCAGATGTTATCTCTGCAATACAGTTCCTAAAATAGTCTTGAATGTGAAACAAAATCACTCTACAGAGCCAGAAGACATCTGGAGAAGACTGAAGATCCCTCTGAAGAGCCCTCCAGAGAAACAGAAAGACACAGAGCCTCCAAAGACATAACAACAAAAGTTGTTTAGGTGATACCTTTAATGACTAACTGTACAAGATTCCTTTGCAAGCATTCGAAACTTTAAGTTTCTTCTTCGGGCATGTTTCAGAACTGGATCAGAACCATCTGATGGATTAGAAATAGAATCGATGGTTCTGATCCAGTTCTGAAACATGCCTGAAGAAGAAACTTAAAGTTTCGAAAGCTTGCAAAGGAATCTTGTACAGTTAATCATTAAAGGTATCACCTAAACAACTTTTGTTGTTATGTCTTTGGATTCTCTCCATAACTAATACCGGACCACACGTAACTGACAGAGCCTCCAGGAGCCTTGTATAGTGTAGTAATGAATAACACCAAGTAAGGTAATGGGTGGAGGTAATACTCACAAATGTTTGTTGCAGTACTAGCAACCACAGAATGGATTCAAGTGAGAAGAGCACATCCTCACATCCTCACTCAGGTTCTTTAGTCTTCTTGCAGTCAGGAGGGTCGTGCTCAGCAAAAACTTACTAAGAGTTCCATAGAACTGAAAGTACATAAACCCTTCCCAAGAAAATGGGAGGGGGGGGGGAATATATTGGGAGAGAAGAGGCGCTCCTCAAAAAATGGTTGTAGATAGTTTATTTTTAAAAAAAGGTGTGCTACGGGCACTCCAAGCTTAAGAACAGTTTTTCAAAGACACTGTGTATTGATTGATCTGAGGAAGCGAGCAGAGACCCGTGACCCGTTTTCTGTTGAGTGTTCCATAAAAACTTGTTTATTATTAGGTAAGTAATTTTTTTTTTTTATTAACTATCTATAACTATTTTTGGGGGTGCCTCTTTCCTTCTAATATACTCTACAGAGACACTGGTAGAATGATTCACAAGGTCATAACAATGGGAATTTTAAGTGAAACTTACTGCAAGAAGAATATTTGGTGCCATATAAATATTGTTAAGGTTGCTAAACATCACTTATCACAGAAAAAAATGTTCATTGGATCGTTTCTCATGGGATGAATTCGTTGACAAATGATGTTGAAGAATTTTGTAAACAGTAAAATGTTGTGAGTGTTTGGTTAGTCAGGATGGAAAACTGGGTGAATGAATGGATGGATGTGCTAGGACAGTGCATTGTGGTGTGCTATCCCTTTGTCAAGGTTAAGACACAATACGCGGTAATTTCATTTCTGGCTGTGAGCCAAGCAAGAAGTGAAGCTCTCTCTATTACTCACTTCCTGTGGCCAAAGAACAAATTGCACGTAAGTGTATTGAAAAAATATGCTTCCACGCACTGTGGAAATTTTTTAAATATCTGCGTTGCCATAGACTTACATGAATTCCGGTCGCCGCGATGGTAACGCGATGTTGCTTTTGCGTCAAATGCAACACTTCCGGTGCATTGCGGAAGGTTTGAAATGTTCCATAAGTTTGTATTGCTTTAGCGTCACCCTGTGGTAAAATAGATTAACACAATGCAATGAGAACATACCAGTGTGAAAGGGGCCTCAGAGTTCTGTCATAAGATAAAGCGGATGAAATACAGCTCTTCCTGAGCAGAGCAGAAATTGTGTACAGAGTGAATCTGAATATGATACTGAAAGAAGCCAAAACATTCCCGAAAAATTATAGTAGACCGAGATAGCAGACAGATTGTGGAACAGAAATAGCTTTATTTGCATAATAGCTTGCAGTAAGGCGTAATTTCATTTTACCATAGAAAGCACCCAGCCAGATGTCCTACTGAGGTCTGCAAATCTGAGTGACTTCTGATTCTGTGCTCCTCAAACACTGCACCAAAAGCCTCACGTGGCCCTTTCACCTACTGCAGAGGATTCTTTAAAGTGAAACTATGACAGAAAGCTTTTCTTCTGCACTGAGTGGGGAGCCTCTGTCAGGTTTGTGTTCTTCGAGACTCTGCCGGGGAGATATTTTATCATTTCCTCTCTCTGAATTTTTAAGGCCCCTTTTACACTTGCATTGGAATTCCACATTGTGTTACCCTGTTTTATCGCAGAGTAACACAATGGCAATGCAAGGTAATGGGACCCAGCACACTTACCCTGTCGCAATGCGCCAGGAAGTGCCCTATTGGCTGCTGCGCCACCGCAAAACCAACAGCTCGTTACAGTCGGACTCCTACAGCGACACATTGGAGGCGGAAGTAATGAAAGTCAATGGGCAACGCAGAGATTTTACACATGTTGGCAGCGGAGGTGCGGCACGCATGCACGTAAGGATGGGAATACGACAGGAAAACCATAGAATTCTAGTGATGTACTTCCTGTCCAGCGGGGAATACGTCACTGGGCGAGGAGCATGCAGGGGGGCGGCGCTACGCATATGACCCTGATGGCGCACTTTGCCGCATGGTCTATGATTGACCTTTTGTACGATGCAAGAGGGGTGGAGGATCGCACCGCAAACGTACTGGCCAGGTGTAAAGCCGGTCTTAGTTTTGAGTATAAATTTGTGTTGAGTTCCAAAATGTTGCCCTTACCACCAGAAAAAGAAGTGCAGTAGTTCTCCCTTCTCCAAGACAGAAAGATGGACAAACACAGTAATGAAAACTTACAAGTGTACCTTTTAAAGGACAACTGAAATGAGAGTTATATGGAGACTGCCATATTTATTTCCTTATAAGCAATACCAGTTGCCTGGCTACCCTGCTGATCGTCTGCTGCTAATACTTTTAGGGATAGACCCTGAACATGCATGTAGCAGATCAGGCGTTTCTGACATTGTCAGATCTGAGTAGATTAGCTGTATGCTCGTTTCTGGTGTTATTCAGGCACCATTGCAACCAAATAGCAGGGCTGCCAGGCAACTGGTAGTCTTCAAAAGGAAATAAATATGGCAGCCTCCATACCGCTCTCACTTTAGTTGCTCTTTAAGGAAAAATAGTGCCCCATTTAGTTACTTTCCTCAGTCGAGGGTAGCCTCTTGATAATCCAGAGGATTGCCCCATCCTCCTCACCTCCGCTGATACAGTTCTGGAAACCCCAATACTCCTCAACAAGGGCCAGTTGAAGAAGTGTTCGCAGCCATTCTCCCATCTATGATCAAGTGTGGCTGCACTGCACAGGACATTTTGCACCTGCGCAGTTGCCGGCAGAAAAAGCAGAGGCCGAGCAGCTCCATGCTACTGCACAGACCAAAGAATCCTGCACAGTGTGGCCATGCTTGTTTACGAATGGAAGTATGGCTACAAAATTCCAGAGGGTCTCATCTAGTGATGCTCTGCGGATTGAATTCGGATTAAATCTAAATGACTTTCATTCGGATTTCATCCTCCTAATTAATGCAGCTGAGCGGGTGGGCGAGGGGGTTAAACTTACCCAGCATCCGTCTTCTTTCATCCATCCCTTGGCGTCTCCCATGCTGCGTTCCAAGCCGCATCACGTGACTACAAGTCATTCGGATTTCATCCGTTGCTCATCGCTGCTTAGCACTGGATTGATGGTCTCAAGGAGGACGTGGGAAGCCTCTTACAGTAGTGAAAACCTCAGTTAGGTGTTCACTACTGTCTTTTTCCATCTTGCGGATATAGCAGGCCACTATGATGGTGGGGGGCATTATAATCAGAAAGTGTACTCCAATGGTGCCCTGCAAATCACTGGCGTTAAATGGTTCCTGCATGCTAAAAAAGAGACAGCATACTTCCCTTGTAACTCATGTGCATCCTGCAGTCTCCAGCCTCCCCATCTGCAGCAATGACACGTCCACGCACTGAGCCTGGCCTATAATCAGTGTCTGGTGATGTGACACCGTACATCTCATTCTGCATCCCCAAAACTTGTGATCATAGATCAGACTTTGCATGCAGAAGAATTTCTGCTTCTTTCTGCATGCAGAGACATATAAGCAGGGTTGTTAAAAAGACACTGAAGCGAAAAAAAAAATTATAATATCATGAATTGGTTGTGTAGAACGGATAATTACTAGAACATTGGTAGCAAAAAAAAAAATATTCTCATATTTTTATTTTCAGTTATACAGCTTTTTTTTTTTTCTTATAACATTGCATCATTCTCTAATGTTTGAGGTTTACACATTACTCAGCATTCTACAGGCCCTAAAAGTTTTTACAGAAAAGGCTATGAACTTTTGACCTGTCCTGAACTGTTCTCTGCAAAAGAAAAACACATAGGCCTGGTGCACACCAAAACCCGCTAGTAGATCCGCAAAATGCTAGCAGATTTTGAAACGCTTTTTCTTATTTGTAGCGTTTCACCTAGCATTTTGCGGTTTTGGGAAGCGTTTTTGGTGTAGTAGATTTCAGATATTGTTACAGTAAAGATGTTACTGAACAGCTTCTGTAACAAAAACACCTGCAAAACCGCTCTGAACTGCGTTTTTCAGAGCGGTTTGCGCTTGTCCTATACTTTACATTGGAGGCAGAAACGCCACCGCAATCCAAAAAATGCCTCACCCCGGGTGTATGTGTTTGAGCAAAACACCTCCCGCTCTGGTGTGAACCACCCCATTGAGATACATTGACCAAGCGTAGCCGCAAGCAGCTGCAAAAACGCAGAAAAACCCGCTCGGTGTGCACCAGCCCATACAGCTGAGATAACCTAATCAGAAATCAGAGCTCTCTGCAACTTTCAAAGTCACAGAGCTCAATGGCTATTTGCATAGATAACAACTGGAATTCCTTAACTCTTCCTGTACTGGAAACAAATATTAGACTTATGTCTCTGCTCCTAATGCTTTATTTCTTAGTTGTACTACACAACCAATTCATTATATCATATTTTTTTTCACTTTAGTGTCTCTTTAAGTCCTGCAGATAGATTTGGGGATCGTTGTTAAGAATGTGAGGCCCTGAATAATTTGTCCTGGCAATGCTTCTACCAGCCCCCCCCCCCCCCCCCCGTAGTCTTACAGGTCCCTCCTTGTTAATGCATGGCCAAGCACCTCCTTGATTGCGCCCCCATAGCCTGGAGCATTCATAATGCTCCTGGCATGGGAGTGAAGTAGCTCACTACTGGCGATTATTCTAAAGGGCACAGTGGACAGGAAGGAAACCGTGGGGCCTGTAACGCTATGGGTGGCTAGAAGACTCACCAGGTATGTAAAATAGCACTTGTCCCCTCCCTCACCTCAGCTATACTTAAAATAAACGTGTCTGTGGGGAGAGAATCAAATACACACCTTCCAAGTAAAGATTCAGAGAAGCAGCTTTGATTGAGAGGTCTGCTACCCATATACCATTCCCATAGCAGTGGAGTGGATGACATTGGACAAGGATCAGACACTCATACATCCAAAAGGACACCAGCAAAATACAGAAGATGATCTAGGAAGCTTTCCCAGGAAGGCAAGTGTTTGGTTTTCTAACCAACAAATACATGTAGTTTAAAACTTAGCGTTCTGCTATCACTCTGTACTAGAAGGCATCTCTGCTTTGTTGACAAAAATAAGCTATTATGTTTAGATCTGTCAGTCAAACCTTCCAGCTCTCTAGTTATCTCTCCAGCTGATTCTCAGGCATTAGAATGCTGAATTGTAAAAAAAAAAATGTAATGAATATTCAAAAGTGTTGCTTCTGATTAAAAAAATGAGTAGCTATGAAATACAAAATGTTATTCTTATTTAATGGCCAATTCGATGAAATGTTGAATAATTCTCCAGTGATTGCACATTATACACAGAATGCAGAAGCCTGTGCATTGTGTTCAACCTATGCTAATATTCACATATACAGTACTTGCCTGTCCACTTGCCTGATCTTAGATGCAGGACTGGGGAGTCCAAGTCGTGGAGTCCGAGTCGGAGCAATTTTGGGTACCTGGAGTCGGAGTCTGTGGTTTCAGAAACTGAGGAATCGAAGTTAGAGTCGGATAACTTTTGAACCGACTCCCCAGCCCTGCTTAGCTGTCTGACTGAAAGGTTAAGGGCTTGTTCGCACTACAAGAGCTTTTCTAAGCACTGAGTGATTTTAAAAGCTCCTGCTAATGTTATTCTATATGTGTGTGTTCACACTGGAGCGCTGTGATTTTGTAAAAATCCCCCATAGCATTGCATTAGCAAGAGCTTGTAAAATCTCTAGCGTTTAAAAAGCTCTTGTAGGCTCCCTGCACACTGCAAATCCGTTTTCCGATTCCGATTCCGTTTCCGATTCCGATTCCGTTTCCGATTTTCCTTGAATACATTCAACAGAAAAACGGATCAAAAAACGCAGCATGCAGTTAAGATTAAAAATCTGAATCGGAATCGGATGTAAAAACAGATTAAAAATCTGAATCTGAATCTGATTTGCTTGCAGTGTGCAAGAGGCCGTAGTGTGCACCAGCCCTAAGATGTATTTACTACCAGGCTCAAGTTATTCAAAAGACATCTCCCAAAGGACATCAAAGTGAAGGTAAGAAATAACTGGCCATGTCAAAATGTGAAAAATGTAAAAACGAAGGCTCAACTGATCCGCAATGTAGAATTCTAGTTACAAACATACATAACTTGAGTAATAATGTAAATTGAATCTGCAGTTGTACACAAAGCTTTATTCTGATGCCCACTCATGCAGTATTCATCTCACCACATGCTTTAGATCCTGATTTGTGAGCAGGATCAACCAGTCAGGCGACACCATGAATGTTCTTATATTGGGAATTAAAGTGAATATAAATTTGCCTTTTTAAAACAGAAGGTATTTGCAATAATTCAGCTGTAAGTGAGTTGAGTGGGGTTTCCCATGATGCATCACTCTTGATATGCAAATCATCTCTTTATGCCCCTGAATGTCAGGCTGCACATCCAGAGTCACTGGTGGTATAGCAAGCCTATAGCTTATACATTTTACAGAGCCACACCAAGCCAACATGCATACAGCCTGTTTCAGACTTCCTGCTCCTCTTTTTCGCATGGTATGAATTGATAAGGCTGTACTGAAGACTATAAGTTTGCTTTAATGCAGTGATCTGCAAACTTTGCTCTCCAGCTGTTAAGGAACTACAAGTCCCACAATGCATTGCAGGAGGCTGACGGCCACAGTCATGATTCATAAAGGCAAATGCATTGTGGGACTTGTAAGCCAAGTTTGCAGATCACTGCTTTTAATGGAATGGGATAGCCCTCTGGAAGGCGCAGCTCCGCTTGCAGCTGTAATTATTAGCCAAAGATTGGATCATCTCTTGGGGCTTGTTCACACTCAGTGTGTTTTTGGGATTTTTTTAAGCGCTGTCGATTTTGAAAATCGCCCTAAAATCGATTGTGCAATGATTCCCTATGAGAGTGTTCACATCTGAGCGGTTTGATTCCGATCCGCTCACCAAAGCGCTGCCTGTGCCATTTTCGGGGCGATTTGCCTATAATGGCAGGTATAGGGAAATCGCAAAACGCTTGAAAAAGCGCTTGGTATAGCGTTTCCCCAGTGCTTTTAAGAATAAATACAGTACATTGTATTTATTCTTTTCCGGGTCAAAGAGTTCACTTCCTGACTGACTTCAGGAGGTGAAAAAACAGAATCGCTCTGCAAAAGCTCTTAGAAAAGTGTTTTATAAAAAATTGCAGGTAAGCGCTGGGAGGCGCTAGAAAAAATTCCGCAAAAAATTGCAAAATTATGGCGTCAGTGATTTTGATTTTAGATGTGAACAAGGCCTAAACGAAACAACACAACACAAAACATTGCAATCTTTCATGTTTAACACAGGTATTAACCACTTGCCGACCGCACGCTTATACCGTGCGTCGGCAAAGTGGCAGCTGCAGGACCAGCGACGCAGTACTGCGTCGCCAGCTGCAGGCTGATTAATCAGGAAGCAGCCGCTCGTGCGAGCGGCTGCTTCCTGTCAAATCACGGCGGGGGGCTCCGTGAATAGCCTGCGGGCCGCCGATGGCGGCTCGCAAGCTAAATGTAAACACAAGCGGAAATAATCCGCTTTGTTTACATTTGTACGGCGCTGCTGCGCAGCAGCGCCGTAAGGCAGATCGGCGATCCCCGGCCAATCAGCGGCCGGGGATCGCCGCCATGTGACAGAAGACAGCCTGTCACTGGCTGCACAGGACGGATAGCGTCCTGTGCAGCCCAGATCTCCCGGGGGAGCAGGTAGGAGAGGGAGGGGGGAGAATGTCGCCGCGGGGGGGGGCTTTGAGGTGCCCCCCCCGCAAAATGCCTGCAAGTAGGAGCGATCAGACCCCCCCTGCACATCATCCCCATAGGGGGGAAAAAAGGGGGCGATCTGATCGCTCTGTGTGGCCGCGGATCTGTGCTGGGGGCTGCAGAGCCCACCCAGCACAGATCCAAACAAACAGCGCTGGTCCTTAAGGGGGGGTAAAGGGTGGGTCCTCAAGTGGTTAAAGAAAGTGGAAAAATACCTTTTATATTACCTTTGGCTGAATAAAGTCTATTTTTGTCTTTTCCCCCGTTTTAAGTTCTGCTTTAAAATATTTACTAAACTTCTTCAAATTAAATTGCTTGCAATAAAGTCAAACTTTTGTTAGATGACGATCTAAAGAAAATCCACACAGTGGCATCAATGTGTATTTTTGGGGTGAAAAAGTAATAGTGCATCCACTATGTAATAATAGTATGTCAGGGGTATATGATGCTGTCCCTGAATACTCTGTCATATCCTCAGCTTAGAACAGAATTCTGGCCAATAGATTAAAATGTGTCTGTAGGAGGAGACCAGTGGCGGCTCCAGGAATTTTTTTTAGGGGGTGCTATGCAGGTGCTTGACCAATTTCCGGGGGACGACCTGTGGGGTGCGAAGCGCGGCGCGGCAAAAAATGGATGTGGCTACAACCAGCGGCGTGCGGAGCCATGACCGTATGAGGGCAGGGCTAACTGTAATTTAAAGTGAACCCAGGGTGAGAGTGATATGGTGGCTGCCATATTTATTTCCTTTTAAACAATTCTAGTTGCCTGGCAGCCCTGCTGATCTATTGGCTGCAGTAGTGAACTGAAATGACACCAGAAACAAGCATGCAGCTAATCTTGTCAGTTCTGACAATATTGTCAGAAACCCCTGACCTGCTGCATGCTTGTTCAGGGTCTATGGTTGAAAGAATTAGAGGCAGAGGACCAACACGGCAGCCAGGCAGCTGGTATTACTTAAAAGGAGATAAATATGGCAGACTCAATATTATTCTCAATTCGGGTTCCCTTTAAAAGTGCAACGCAAAGACAGAGGGCCCAAGTTTTGGTGACCCTTTCCCCAGAAAATTCACATAATTGTGCAGGTTTTCTCAAGAAAATACACATAATGTGAGCAGATTTGAACAAAAAACACGTTCAATGACCCCAATATGCACAATCGTTATCAGATATGACCCCAATATGCACAATCGTTATCAGATATGACCCCAATATGCACAATCGTTATCAGATATGACCCCAATATGCACAACCGTTATCAGATTTGACCTCAATATGCACAACCGTTATCAGATATGACCCCAATATGCACAATCCTTATCAGATCTGACCCCAATATGCACAATCCTTATCAGATCTGACCCCAATCAGCAGCACCACCTGAAAAAGAAAAGAAAAACCCAATTACTCACGTTATCAGATATGACCCCAATATGCACAATCCTTATCAGATCTGACCCCAATATGCACAATCCTTATCAGATCTGACCCCAATCAGCAGCACCACCTGAAAAAGAAAAGAAAAACCCATTTACTCACCTAGTCAGAAGACCTCCTGTTCCGACCTCCTTGTGGCGTGCAGCTCAGCTCCCACGATCCTCTTCCTTCTTGCAGCAGCCTGCATCCGGCGAGCAGGGCTACGGGAAAATGGCCACCCGAAGCCCTGCACTGCAGACTCCAAGTCTGCAGAGCAGGGCTTCGGGCAGCCATCTTACCGTAGCCCTGCCTGCTGCTGTGAACTGACTCGGCGTCTCTTAGACGCCTGAAGTCAGTTCACGCCAGGGGTGCTTTGGGGGTGCTTGGACAAATTTAGGGGGTGCTTGAGCACCCCCAAGCACCCCCCAAGCGCCGCCACTGGAGGAGACCAACACACTCCCACAGTGAGGCTTCCAATGGTCTTCCAGTTCACTCCGAGCTGCATCATGAGTGTTCCTTCTTGATCACGTAAAGATGAATAACTGAAAATATCTTCTGGTTTAAAAAGCAAATTTGTATTCAGCATAAGCTAAGTTGTGATTCTTAACAACTTGCACGCCCTATATATGTGCAACTCCTCACGACTGATTCCACATAGGACCAGATAGTAAAATGTATTGGAGAGGTGCACCATGCAAACATGCAGGTCATGAACATTTGCTTAAGATGAGGTGAGCAGAAAACAGAAAAGTATGATACAATATAATCTCGTTATAATAAACTCGGTATACAGTAGTAGACATTCAGCTATAGTAAACTACCTATCTAGGTTCCGGACAATCTCCATTATAAGTCTATGGGAGCAACGCCTGGTATAGTAAACCCGGATATAATAAATCTTTTAATGAAAGAAAAGACAGGGACAACTAGAGTCCAGAATAGTGTAGTATGTATTGGGTATGTCGGGAGGGTGTTAGAGTAAGTATAGTAATGCTCACAAACCAGGGTTACCGCACAGGCAACTACTGTAAATGCAGGTGGGAAGATTAGACCTGTTCCCATTCAGGTATAAGAAGTCGCTCACTGTAGATAGGATGAAGAAAAAGGGTTTTTACATCTCCACCTGGGGTGGACTTGTACAATACACTAGTGAACAGAGGTGCCAAAAGAATAAAATGTGATAACATTTTTAAAACATGTAAGTGGTAGTGGTGGACTTTTACCGCACTCCAAAGGACACGACAGAACCAACGTGTAAGTCTATGGGAGCAACGCATGGTATACTAAACCCGGATATAATAAATCTTTTAATGAAAGAAAAGACAGGGACACTGAGAGCCCAGTTGTCCCCTACCTAACGCTGAGTCTGGATATAGTAAAAAGTGGGTGATGCATGCATCATGTCAATGTGAAACCCATGGTCGGCTGCTCACTTCAGGCTAGTTGCAAGTGTGTTAATGCATGACAACATTTGTAAGACAAGAAGAATGGCACCGCCACTGTATACAGTACTGTACAAATAAGCAGCCTGGGAAAAGTGAGGAATAATGTGAATGTAAACAAAAGAGGATGCAGCATTACCACTTCTACTTTGCAATCACCGATAAAGGTATTGTCACAGTCATCCCGCAGGATTGAACGCACTCCCGGGTATCTCTTCCCTTATTAGCAATGAAGCTCCTGGTAGCGTGTGGAGCGCAGTACAGACTACTTTCACTTGTAGTGCAGATCTGAGCAGGCCTACTCGCTGCAATACTAAGGAGAGTGAAGAGCTAAGCCCCACCCTTGGAGCCATTCGCATTAAAGATACAGTGGCTTACCATGACTTGCTGCATTTTGAAGAGTGGCTTTATGATTGGCTCAAGTGTGAGCAGAAAGTTTTGCAGGACACGTCACAGAAAGTGATTGGTTGCTTCTATTCAGTGACAGATGCAATTTTTAAGGAGCCCTGAATCCTGTACCAGAGGATTTTCAATCATGGCTATGCAGCCCTAGGGCCATATGCAGTTCACTTTTTCACCTGAGTTTTCTCCTAGGTGATATTTTTAAACTTATCAATAAAATGCCTTTTATGCCACCAGAAAGCAAGAAAAAGCTCAAAATAGATTTGATTGTACCTGTTCACCTACTTTTTGGTACTTTTTTATTTGCAAATGGATGAAAAGTTGTTTTAAATAGATGAAAAAGTATCTCCTAGGAGAAAACGAGAATTGCATATGATCCCTAATACACACGGTACGTTTTTCCGTGCGATAGATGGATCAGATAGATAAAATCCATCATGTCCGATATTGCTCACGATTGTTTCCTTATGCCTCCATGGCAGCACTTATGGGTAGTTGCCCCGCCCACCTACCCCATTGGACAGGTAACTAGATAAATTCACGTCCCACCCCCATACACCTGTCTATGTTTTTCGTCCTCACCTCGGACAGGGAAGACTTCAGGTGCATATGCCGGCCACTAAGTGTGGTTATCCATCAGGTTCAGCCTCTCCTGATGCGGACCCTGTGACTACTAAAGGTAGCCCTGTGGTAGCCCCCGTTCTGCTGGTCTTGGGGGGGGGGGGTTAGGAATGCTGTGGGGCTGTCAGTTTTGGGGATTAAATATCCCCTGTGCGGCATATCCCTCTTATATATCTGATGGCTAAATGCCTCTTACGTGCGGATCCTTAAATTTCTATGGCCCGGTAGGCATACCTGGCAGATGGTGTATGTTTCTCTCGCCGCTCCTGGGGGAGTTGCGGGGGGACTTCTGACGCGGTGGCGCCGGCTGAGGAGGTTAGGCTAGAAAGCACTCGGTGTGTCATCACTTCCGGTTGCGCTCCGGCAACCGGAAGTGGTCATAGTAGGAAGCGTCATCCCTGCCGCCACGCCCACATACTAGCGGCGGCGATTTCAAGCGCGGCTCTTCGGCGTCCATGCAGCAGGTCCTGCGCTCTGTGGGGATCTGGACGTCGGACTCTATCTTATCCAGCCGTGTTTCGCTGGTAGGTGTGGGCTGTGGGGGCAGAGGGGAGGCACTTCGGGGGGTGGCCGATTGATTGTTATATATACTACGTTAGTGTTCTGGCCAATTCATCCCTGCTCACTATGGGTACATTTGGTTTTCTTTTAGCTTCCTCCTCAGACACTGTCAGCAAAAACTCCTTAAAGGGGAAAGCATGGATCAGGACGCACAGCCCATAGACCAGCTTCAACGTGTAAGGTATGGTGCACCAGGTGAGTATTATGTATTGCTGTTTAAAAGAGTGCAAGGCATTAAAGAGACACTACTATGTCTCCTGACAGCCCCGGAAGACCTGAAGACCCTGTGATGCCCACTGAACAGGATCACAGTTATCATGAAGGAGGGCAGCCTTTTAAAGATTATCATGCCCGGACGGATTATAGAAGTTATTATGAATATAAGGACTATAGAAATCCACAGCCTCATTATTCTGAGAGATCACGCTCACCAAGGAGAGATTATTATCATAGATACTACTACCGGTCTAGGAGCAGATCGCCAAAGGACTATCATAGGGAACATCGCCACCACAGACACTCCTCTAAGACCTGCTGGGCCTGTGGTAAAAAGCCGTTACCAGACAAACTTGTATGCCAGTCATGTTTCTCACAGATGTCGGTGGAACAACAACAGCCGGTAGAGGTGTCCAAACTTATCCGAAAAGCTGTACAAGACTCAATGGCGGAGTATATCGCCAACAGATCGGAGTTAACACAGGTTGACCCCTTACCATCTACGTCACAGGAGGAAGTGCCAGAGACAGATGAGGTAGAGGGGGGCTTCGACTTCAGTCTGGTAGAACCTTACATTGGCGCAGTAAAACCGGCCATTGAGTGGGACGACCAAGAGGAGGAACCACAGAGGGACACGAAGCAAAAGATAACCTATTTCAAGCACCTCAAGAAATCGTCAGCTACGTTCCCGTTTATGGAGGAGATCTCCGAGATCATCCAGGAGGAATGGAGCAGGTTGGAGAAGAAGTCAAATTTTAATAATAAGTTTTCTAAGCTTTACCCGCTACCGGAGGAAAAATGTAGCAGTTTTGATAATGTACCCGCAGTGGATGCTGCTGTTATGCGACTAGCAAAGCACGTCACGCTACCCATAGAGGACGCTATCTCCTTCAAGGAACCAATTGAAAGAAAGATAGACTCGGATCTAAAGAAGATATATGCCGTGATTGGAGGAGCCATGAGACCTGCAGTGGCCCTAACCTCAGTCAGTCGGGCGATACGAGCCTGGGCCGAGAACCTAGAAACCGCCATTACATCTGATACAGACAAAGAATCCCTAATTAGATCTCTGCAAGAATTTAAGCTAACATCTGACTTCGTCGGAGAAGCGTCAGTTGATATTATCCGCTCCATTGCTAGAACACTACTACATGCAGTAACGGCCAGGAGAGCCCTTTGGTTAAGATCCTGGGCAGCAGACCCTAATTCAAAACACAACTGGTGTAAAATCCCCTTTGATGGAAAGAACCTGTTCGGAGAGAAATTAGACACCGCAATATCCCGAGTCACAGGTGGGAAATCCGGATTAATCCCACAGGATCGGAGGCAGAAGAGGACCTTTAGTCAGCAGGGACGTTCCCAGCAAACAAGGTTCCGCAATTCCAGAGCCTATAGGCCAGGAAAGGACTACCACCGTAATTGGCAGGGAGGCCAGGCCAGCCTGGCGAAGATGAACAAACAGAAGACCGCCTCCAGTTCTGCTACAACCAGTAAGGGATTTTGATGGTGTATCCGTCCAGAGGGGTCCGGTAGGCTGCAGACTCCAAAGTTTTGGATCCGTCTGGGCGGAACATGTTCAAAATCCTTGGGTGGTGAAGACAATAACGGAAGGACACCGCTGGAGCTTCAAGGCGCAACCACCGCTCAACTTATTTGTTCCTACACGAATTCCCAATTCACATGTAAAGAGAGACATTCTGAACCAATATATACAGGAGTTAACGCTAAAACAAGCGATAGTGACAGTTCCACAGACACAGAGGAACAAAGGAGTGTATTCCCCACTCTTCTTTGTCACAAAGAAATCAGGGGAACTAAGGCCAGTGTTAGATCTCAGGATCCTAAACAAGCATATAAATCTACACCACTTCAAAATGGAATCCCTACAGTCCATTCTGCTAGCCACAAGACAGGGGGACTGGATGTTATCAGCAGACCTGGAGGATGCATATTTGCATGTACCGATACATCCCGAATTCCAAAAATACCTAAGATTTGCGGTCGGGCATGCACACCTCCAATTCAGATGTCTCCCCTTTGGTATCAGCACCGCACCAAGAACTTTTACCAAGATTCTCGTGCAGATTATCGCTCTACTACGTCTAAAAGGCTTACGCCTACACCACTACTTGGACGACATAATTCTTCTCGCACAGGACAGAGAGACTATCCTAGCCCAGAGGGAGACGCTACTAACAACCCTGCAACAATTCGGCTGGCGGATAAGTTGGAGAAAGAGTTGTCTTCAACCAGTACAAGATATGGTCTTCTTGGGGGCAAGACTACTCACAACCCAGAACATTGTTACTCTCCCGGGGGAGAAAAAACAGGTGGTAATAGACAGGGTACAGTGTACCATCCAGCGGGACACTCTACAGGCAAGACAATGTCTGAGTCTGATGGGAACCCTAACCTCAACTATCCCAATGATACGCTGGTCTCAGTGGCATTCCAGGATGTTCCAGTGGGGATTCTTGTCCCAATGGAATAGAGTCAGTATGCAGCAAATAATTCAGATGACCACACAAATGAAGGACAGTTTACACTGGTGGACGGTAAGATCCCACTTATCCAGACCCCACGACATACAACAGAGGACCCCTCTAATAGTGACTACGGATGCCAGTCGGTGGGGATGGGGAGCCCACCTTCTAGAACATTCTGCTCAGGGGGTCTGGAATCACTCAACCTCATACTTACCGGCCAATATTCTGGAGTTGAGGGCAGCCTATCAAGCTCTATCTCACTTCCTACCTCTTTTAAAAGGCAGTGCGATACTCCTGAAGATGGACAACAAAACTGCAGTGGCTTACGTCAACAGGCAAGGGGGTACAAGGAGCCGGAGACTTCTGCAGGAGACGGCACAGATTATGCTTCTAGCGGAGACAAGCTTCC
The DNA here is from genome assembly GCF_040937935.1 of Hyperolius riggenbachi. Taxonomy (NCBI): domain Eukaryota; kingdom Metazoa; phylum Chordata; class Amphibia; order Anura; family Hyperoliidae; genus Hyperolius; species Hyperolius riggenbachi. The sequence continues at coordinate 138,774,645 of NC_090648.1, forward strand.
ACAGTCTGAGAGCTGTTTACATACCTGGGTTGTAGAATACCAAAGCGGACTACTTGAGCCGAAACAGGGTAACCAACAACGAGTGGTCTCTACACATGAGCATCTTCCAGACTATCTGTCAAAAATGGGGCACACCAGAAGTGGACCTAATGGCCACCTACAAGAATTCGAAGTGCGGGAGATTCTACTCTCACCTATGGGACCCGAGAGCGGAGGCAATAGACGCTCTGAATACAACATGGAATTTCCATCTAGGATATGTTTTTCCTCCCACACCAATGATCAACAGAACCCTCAGGAAGTTATCACAGGAGGATGTAACGTTAATAGCGATAATACTATTCTGGCCACACAGACCATGGTTCCCTCTCCTTCGGAGTCTGAAGATGGAGCCACCATGGCCAATACTGATAACACCGGATATGCTATCCCAGGGGCCGATCCTACATCAGAACCCACACAAGTTAAATTTGATGGCCTGGCGATTGAAGGGAGGAAGTTAAGAAATTCAGGTTGCTCGGAGAAAGTAATCGAGACGTTACTTAAAAATCTACGACTAACAGGACATATCACAATATTTGGCAAAAATTCCTGCAGTTTTCTATTGAACATGGCGTCAATGCTGAACAACCCCTTCCGAGTCAGATTCTGGAATTCTTACAAACTGGAGTGGACAAGCAGCTTAGTTATTCTGCACTGAAGGTGCAGGTTACGGCCCTATCTGCACTGACAGGTATCAGATGGGCTACGGACCCACTAGTCACACAATTTCTGAAGGGGGTAATGAAGATGAGACCACCCAGGAAGAACATATTTCCGAAATGGGATTTGCCAGTAGTGCTTGATTTCCTTACAGGGCCCCCCTTTGAACCTATACAATCTTGTACAGTCTGGAATCTAACTATGAAGGCCGTATTTCTTACAGCAATCTCTTCGGCAAGGCGTGTGTCGGAACTCCAGGCAATCGGTACAAAAGAACCGTTTCTGACTTTTTTTCCGGACAGAGTGGTGATTAGACCAATGCTACACTTCATACCCAAAGTAGCGTCAGTATACCACTTTAACCAGGATTGGGCATTACCCACATTCCAGGAGAGTGATACTAATGAACCACATACGTTTGGATGTCGGAAGAACTTTAAAACAATACTTAGAAATAACCCAGCCATTCAGGAAGGCTGACACGCTCTTTATAGTACCAGCAGGCTATAGGAAGGGAGAGTCAGCTTCCTCCAGGACTATTGCAAGCTGGATAGTCAAGACAATTCAAACCGCCTATAAGGCGGCTAACATGGTACCCCCAGTCCAGCTGGGGGCGCACTCCACAAGGTCAGTGGCAGCCTCTTGGGCGGCCTATGCCAATGTATCGGCGGATAAGATCTGCCAAGCGGCCAATTGGCATACAATTCATACGTTTATGCAACATTATAAGGTAGACCCAGCTGACTGTACAGTTTGGTAAATCAGTATTGTCTGTGGTCTCAAGTTGAATATCTGATTTTGTTTACATATGTTGAGATATGTTGATCTCATTAAACTTTAATTTGTTTTTTCTGCACCTGCAAAGTGCCCCCCCTTGTACTTATTTCATGTCTCTATTTTCTAGTTAGTTCCCATAAGTGCTGCCATGGAGGCATAAGGAAATCGGAAAATTGAATACTTACCTACCGGTAATTTTCCTTTCCTGATGCATCCATGGCAGCATGGGAGACCCACCCCTTTGCTCGGTGAGGTCGAAAAGATACTAGACAGGTGTATGGGGGTGGGACGTGAATTTATCTAGTTACCTGTCCAATGGGGTAGGTGGGCGGGGCAACTACGCATAAGTGCTGCCATGGATGCATCAGGAAAACGGAAAATTGAATACTTACCTACCGGTAATTTTCCTTTCCAGATGTGTCCATGGCAGCACAGTAGGGTTTAGCCCCGCCTCCTTAACCCCATTAGGACCTTAACTATAAATCACTCCCTACCACTCCGCCCCCTAGTCTTTTAACTCGGCATTACCGAATCTAGGGTGGGAGCGTTGTGCTGCCATGGACACATCTGGAAAGGAAAATTACCGGTAGGTAAGTATTCAATTTTCCGTTTTCCATATGTGTCAATGGCAGCATAGTAGGGAGTTAACTAGCAAATAATACACAGGGAGGGATGAGGTGTAATGCTGAACAAAATTTATTCATACACTCTCTACATGAATATTCAAAACTTTTTGACCAAACTGTCTGGTTGAATTCACCGCAGGGTCAACTTTATAGTGCTTCATAAAAGTGTTGACAGACGACCAACTGGCCGCCTGGCACACCTTTTCTGCTGATACTTTGTTGTATGCGGCCCATGATGCCGCCACACCCCTTGTTGAGTGTGCTGAGATCTGCTGTGGAGGAGTCATTTTATTGGCTTTGTAGGCTTTCTGAATTACTGTGACAATCCAGTTGGCTATCGTCCTTGAGGAGGCAGGCTGCCCCCTTCTGTAGCCTGATGGGACAACAAAGAGTCTCTCCGTTTGTCTTATCTCTTCCGTTTTTATTAAATAGTTCTTAAGGACATCTCCTACATCTAGGGGATGAGGAACAAGATCCTGTTCCCCCATAAGGGTTGGCAATGTCCATTCCGGATTAAAGTGGAAAAGTGAAGAGACTTTGGGGACAAAATGCTGGATTGGTCTCAGCACTATTCTATCCGGAAAAAAAGTTAAGAACGGTTCTTGGTATCCTAGCGCTTGTATCTCTGACACTCTTCTTGCGGACGACATTGCCACTAAGAATACTGCTTTATGTGTCAAGTCTACTAATGAACAGTCTTTAGACGGTGCGTAAGGTGCAGTTGATAGGTTCTTTAGCACCAACGGTAAATCCCATTTGGGAAAAAGTGTTTTGCGTGGTGGCCTTTCTTTCATCACTCCCTTTATGAATTGTATCACAACTGGATTTAGCGCCCATCTTTTGTCTGTCAGTGCCGATATTGCTGATATTTGACACTTTAAGGAATGGTAGCCCAAGCCTTTATCCATTCCTGTTTGTAGGAATTGTAAGAGTTGCGTGATTTCCGGGTCTAGTGGATTAAATTTGTGTTCTTTTGAAAAATCCATAAATTTAGTCCAAACTCTTTGATATTGGTTGTTTGTGGATGGTCTCCTAGCCTTTAGCATTGTATTTATGACTTCACCTGAAAAGCCTAAGCGTTCCAGTTTCCGCCTTTCAATTTCCAGGCCGCTAGTTTCAAGCTGGACGGGTTCGGGTGACAAATCGGGCCTTGCGTCAGCAGGTCCGGAATTGTAGGAAGTATTAATGGTTGATGAAGCTTCATTTGCCATAACAACGGAAACCATGGTCTCCTTGGCCAGTATGGGATTATGGCTATTATAGTTACTTTCTCTTTGGCTAGCCTCATTAACAGCTTGTGAATTAGTGGAGTAGGTGGGAATGCATATGCCAGGTCGAAAGTCCATTCTGTCAGCAGGGCGTCCGTTGATAGGGCTTTTGGTGTGTACCTCCTTGAAACAAAGTTTTTGCACTGCGTATTGCTCGGGGTTGCCATTAAATCCAATTGAGGGTGTCCCAGTTGTTGGCATATCTGTTGAAAGATTTGCTTGTTTAGACACCACTCGTTGTTGTTGATGTCGTGTCTGCTGAGAAAGTCTGCTTTCAGATTCTCCGGGCCAGGGACATATACTGCTGTGAGTGCGTTGAAAGTTTGTTCTGCTAATTGGAAGATTGGTGTCACCTCCTGAAGTAGTGTGGTTGATCTCGTACCCCCGTCGCCTGATATAAGACACTGCCGTGGAATTGTCCATGCGTAAGACTACATTTTTGTGTTTCAACTGATGTTTGAACCTGTCCAATGCCATCTTCGCTGCCCTGATCTCTATTATATTTGAGGATGTGTGTTTCTGTTGGGGGGACCATCTGTCTTGAATGGCCTGGGAGTTCATCATCGCTCCCCATCCTCTCTGGCTGGCATCTGTGGTAATCGTGATCTGTGACAGGATTTGTATAGGCATAGAATTGCTGAGATTTTCCCTGTCTGTCCACCAAAAAACACTGTTTCTCATAGTCGGGGTAATAAGTATTTGCTGGTTTAAGCGCTTGTTTTTCCACTGATGTAGAAGGCCTTTCTGCCACTGTCGACAGTGCCACTGTGCCCATTTGACCATTGGGATGGTTGAAGTCAAAGTTCCCAGAAAGCTGAGGCATTGTCTCGCTGTTAAAGATGTTGCACATATCATGTTCCTTGACAAGCTCTGTATCTTGATTTGCTTGTCTATTGGGAGCCCTATCTGGTTGCGATCCGTGTGGAATTCTGCCCCTAGAAATAGGAAATGCTTGGATGGAGTTAACTGGCTCTTGGGAACATTCACCTTCCATCCAAAGATCTGTAGCTCTTCCAGGAGTATCTGTTTGTGTGCCAAAATGCACTCGCTCTCCTGATGTAATAGCAAAAGATCGTCCAAATAATGGTACAACCTGAGTCCTTTCAGCCTTAGACGTTCTATCAGAGCTACCAACACCTTTGTGAAGGTGCGAGGTGCCGTGCAGATTCCGAAGGGTAATGATCGGAACTGAAAGTGTCTCTTTCCTACCGTAAACCGTAGATACTTCCTGAATTTTGTATGTATTAGGATATGCAGGTAAGCATCCTGCAGGTCTACTGAAATTGCTTGATCCTGTATCATGACTACTTGGGTAATCGTCTGCAATGTTTCCATCTTGAACCGTTTTAGGTCTATGTATGAGTTTAGGATCCTGAGATCCATCACTGGGCGTAAATCTCCTGTTTTTTTCTTTACAAAAAATAGTGGGGAGTAAACTCCGCTTTCTCTCTCTTCCTCCGGTACTACTTCGATTGCATTTTTGTCTAACAGTTCCTGTATGTACTGCATTAGAATTTGCTGTTTCTGATGCGACCTCGGTATTTTTGTGACGTTGAGAATGCCTGGTGGTTTCTTGAGAAATTTCCATCGATGACCTTTTGATACAGTTTGTGTTACCCAGTGATCGTTGATCTCTTCCGTCCAGACTTTGCTGAAGGATTGCAGTCTTCCTCCCACTGGTTGTGTCTGGACAGAGTAACCATCAAAAACTCTTCTGGCTTTTGGTCGGTTGTTGGGTTTTTCTCTGCCTATTCAAATTCTGAAGTGTTGTCTGAGAGCTTTGCCACGTTTTTCTATATTCTCTGCCGGGTCTATAGGCCGCCCCCCTGTAGCGGGTTTGCTGGAAAGAGCTCCTCTGGAAAAAATTTGTTTTTTTTTATTTTTACGGTCCTGCGGGATCATGCCAGACTTCCCTCCTGTCACTCTGCGGATTGCCGTGTCCATCTCTTCTCCGAATAAAGTTTTGCCGTCATATGGTATTTGACACCACTGTTGTTTAGAAGAGGGATCCGCTGACCAGTTCTTTAACCATAAAGCCCGCTTGGTAACTACCGAGTGAAGCATTGACCTGGCCGAGCATCTTATTATGTCTACAGAGGCTTCCCCAATAAAGTCTGCTGTCAGTTTTAAGTCATCTAGCGCAGCAATTATTGCGTCTGTTTCTGTGTTGGCTTTGACTGCTTCTTCTACATTAAGTATCCATTACTTCATTGCCTCTGACACTGAAGTAAGGGCAACAGCCGGTCTACATGCTGCTCCGGATGAAAGGTAACTTTTCTTTAACTCGGCATCCATCTTCTTTTCCAGGGGATCTTTAAATCCCACCGAATCCTCTTTTGGCAATGTTACATGCTTTGCCAAACCTATCACCGAGGCATCTACTTTTGGTAATTCGTCAAGTGAAGTTAATCTGCCCTCCTCCATCGGGTACAATTTGTTGAATTTATTTGATACTGACACTTTTTTATCTACTTTTTTCCATTCCTCCGGGAATAAGTCCGCTATAGCTTTAATTAGGGGAAAAGGCTTTGTTGACTTTTTTAAATGCGTGAAGTATTGCCTTTGACTAGGCCCCGGTTCTTCTTGCGTCTGATCTTCCTGCCATTCTAATGCTTCTCTTATTGAGCTTATGAAAGGCTGAACCAGATTAAAATTGAATCCAACATCCTGCATGTCCGGTTCCGTATCCGATGTTTGTACAGCACCCGGGTTCTCTATATTGTGTGGCGTGTCTGCCATAGGCAGGTTGGCAATATATTCAGTCATACTTTCCTGCACTGCCTCCTTGATCATTTTTGAAATATCTTTAGGTTGGTCCGTCTGTTTTGGCATTTCCATAAAGCAATCCTGGCAAACTAATTTTCCTGGAGCAACGTTTTTGCCGCATGCCCAGCATTTCTTTCTTGTTGTGTGTGGCTGTTGTGATTGCCGTCTCTCAGGTGATCTGCTGTATTCACGTCTTCTAGACATAGACCTGGATCTGGAGCGTTCCCTCGGGCGTGAGCTGTATCTAGGGGGTGAATATCTTCTATAGGGATAGTAGTATTCCCCCCTTCTTGGTCCTTCACTAGGACCTCTTGACCATCTTGCCTCTTGTTCCCATGATCTGAAAGACAGATGTCAGTCAGATTAGCTCTTTTCCTGAAACAGAAATACCCTTACCTGACTGTATATACTATGTACATACTCCTACCTAACCACCTGAACATGATCCTCTACAGGAATATGGTCATTGCCCAGCGTCTGGCTTGTGTACTCCAAGTCTGTAAGAAAATGATGCCATACAGTGTCTTCAGTTCAATAATATATACACCAGCACATATTAATAGATAAAAAGAATAGTACTCTTACGATCATCCATGGTAAGTATAACATGTGAGGAGTCTCCGTGCAGTGTCCGCGTGACAGCCCTGCGTGTGTTCGTATGGAGTATATATATAAGAATGTTCCTCCTTGTGGGGACACCCACTTCCTCACGTAGCCGCCCCTTCAACCAATAGGAGGCGGCCGAAAGTCGGATGTCATTGGCCGGCGCGCGCTCCCTGCTGGAACGCACTCCGGAGCGCACGCCGACCCGACCAGGCGTCCACAGGAAACTCCCATACGCGGAAACCGGAAGTTGCCGGAGTACATAGGATTAGTGCCTACCTGACGCTGTCTTCGGCGGCGTTTAGCCACACAGGGCATCCTGGCCATGCGCCCGCAGGTAAGGGCATACGTATGAGCATTGCTCAGATGAAGGCCATATGTTCTCCTGTGACCAGCAGGGTGCCAATCCTTACGTTTAGCTCAGATTGGCCTTCATACAGGAGAGCCTGAACCTGTATGGCAGAGGTGTATAGGTAGGAGTAGTGGTGCAGCATTACACTTGGTCCTAAGATGAGGTAATGGCGAGGACAAAAAAAAGACTAGGGGGCGGAGTGGTAGGGAGTGATTTATAGTTAAGGTCCTAATGGGGTTAAGGAGGCGGGGCTAAACCCTACTGTGCTGCCATTGACACATATGGAAAGGAAAATTACCGGTAGGTAAGTATTCAATTTTCCGTTTTCCGCGCTCGATTTCTCATAGCGGTGAATGGAAAAAGATAAGAAAAACGAATGAAGATAAGAGAATCCTGCGCAGAATTGAGTGCGGAATCGTGCTGCAAAAATTATCGGGTCGGAGTCGCACAAAAAAAACGTAACGTGTGTACCCAGCATAAGGTGTATTTAACCTGGTAGTCCGCCAAATGTGCAAGTGCTTGTCCTGTACCTCCAATGGGAAGACAAGAGTTGCTCCTTTGCAACAGAGAATTTACCAGGGCATGCTGGGTCATTTCTAGGACAATTTCTGATATTAATAATTCTTTCACATTGCTACTGCAAATATATACATTCAAACCGTTCTACTGAGGCAATAACATTTCGCTGGTTAACTAGAGTGGGATGTCAATGTAAAAGTAGTGTTATAACAAGACACCGTCTGCATTCATTTTGGATCCCACCCGGTCATGATGATGAAAACTGCATTGCCTACTAGACATTTCGACTACAGTACTGTCTGTTAGCTGGCGCCTTATGACGTCATCGACAGGCGCCGTATCCAGGACCTGTTGTCAGTCGCCTGCGTCGCACTGTAATGACGTCATGCGGTGTGTGACTGGAATCGGCGCGAAGAAGTGCAGGATTTGTGGCTGCGGGATATGAAGGGGAGCGTCAGAAGTCAGGTATCCCGAATACACCAGTGCGGAGGGTTATATTGTACAGGCAGGACACTCGCACTACTATCTGCACTTACAAACTGCAGTCTCCTTGTTTTATTACAGCCTGCCTTGAGCTCCAGTGCAAAATATATACACCCCCTCCCTTCATGGAGCACTTTTCACTAGTGCAGGAGCTTGAGAGGCTCCTGGGGACTGAGCTGGGAGCAGTTTACTAACTATTACTATGTAAATCAGCCATAGTTGTATAATTACCATCACAACAGCAATGGACGGGTGATAATGATAAACCTGGACTCCATTGCCGTAGCACCTTATAACCCTGCTGCGCCTCTGCTGCTTAGGCTTCAGCCTTCACTGTACCCTGGAATGCCACCAGGTCTCCCTGCTCTTTAGTCTGCCACCTCCTTATAACTTCCATATCTTGCTGCCTGACATGCCACCAGGTATCCCTGCTCCCCAGTCTGCCACATCCATATATTGCTGGCTGACATGCTTCAGGTGTCCCTACTTCCCTGTCTGTCACCTCCACATCTTGCTGCCTGACATGCCATCAGGTGTTCCTGCTCCCCTGTCTGCCACCTTCATATATTGCTGCCTGGCATGCCATCAGGTGTTCCTGCTCCACTGTCTGCCACCTTCATATATTTCTGCCTGACATGCCATCAGGTGTTCCTGCTCCCCTGTCTGTCACCTTTATATATTGCTGGCTGACATGCCATCAGGTGTTCCTGCTCCCCTGTCTGCCACCTTCATATATTGTTGCCTGGCATGCCATCAGGTGTTCCTGCTCCCCTGTCTGCCACCTTCATATATTGCTGGCTGACATGCCATCAGATGTTCCTGCTCCCCTGTCTGCTACCTTCATATATTGCTGCCTGACATGCCATCAGGTGTCACTGCTCCTCTGTCTGCCACCTCCACATCTTGCTGGCTGACATGCCATCAGGTGTCACTGCTCCTCTGTCTGCCACCTCCACATCTTGCTGGCTGACATGCCATCAGGTGTCACTGCTCCTCTGTCTGTCACCTCCACATCTTGTTGCCTGGCATGCCATCAGGTGTCCCTACTTCCCTGTCTGTCACCTCCACATCTTGCTGCCTGACATGCCATCAGGTGTTCCTGCTCCACTGTCTGCCACCTTCATATATTGCTGGCTGACATGCCATCAGGTGTTCCTGCTCCCCTGTCTGCCACCTTCATATATTGCTGCCTGGCATGCCATCAGGTGTTCCTGCTCCACTGTCTGCCACCTTCATATATTGCTGCCTGGCATGCCATCAGGTGTTCCTGTTTCCCTGTCTGCCACCTTCATATATTGCTGCCTGGCATGCCATCAGGTGTTCCTCCTCCACTGTCTGCCACCTTCATATATTGCTGCCTGGCATGCCATCAGGTGTTCCTGCTCCCCTGTCTGCCACCTTCATATATTGCTGCCTGGCATGCCATCAGGTGTTCCTGCTCCCCTGTCTGCCACCTTCATATATTGCTGCCTGGCATGCCATCAGGTGTTCCTGCTCCCGTCTGCCACCTTCATATATTGCTGCCTGGCATGCCATCAGGTGTTCCTGCTCCCCTGTCTGCCACCTTCATATATTGCTGCCTGGCATGCCATCAGGTGTCCCTGCTCTTCTGTCTGCCACCTTCATATATTGCTGCCTGGCATGCCATCAGGTGTTCCTGCTCCCGTCTGCCACCTTCATATATTGTTGCCTGACATGCCATCAGGTGTCCCTGCTTCCCTGTCTGCCACCTTCATGTATTGCTGCCTGGCATGCCATCAGGTGTTCCTGCTACCCTGTCTGCCACCTTCATATATTGCTGCCTGACATGCCATCAGGTGTTCCTTCATCCCTGTCTGTCACCTCCACATCTTGTTGCCTGACATGCCATCAGGTGTTCCTTCATCCCTGTCTGCCACCTCCACATCTTGCTGCCTGGCATGCCATCAGGTGTCCCTGCTCCTCTGTCTGCCACCTTCATATATTGCTGCCTGGCATGCCATCAGGTGTTCCTGCTCCACTGTCTGCCACCTTCATATATTGCTGGCTGACATGCCATCAGGTGTTTCTGCTCCCCTGTCTGCCACCTTCATATATTGCTGCCTGGCATGCCATCAGGTGTCCCTGCTCTTCTGTCTGCCACCTTCATATATTGCTGCCTGGCATGCCATCAGGTGTTCCTGCTCCCCTGTCTGCCACCTTCATATATTGTTGCCTGGCATGCCATCAGGTGTTCCTTACTGCTCCCCGGTCTGCCACCTTCATATATTGCTGCCTGGCATGCCATCAGGTGTCCCTGCTCCTCTGTCTGCCACCTTTATATATTGCTGCCTGGCATGCCATCAGGTGTTCCTGCTCCCGTCTGCCACTTTCATATATTGCTGGCTGACATGCCATCAGGTGTTCCTGCTCCCCTGTCTGCCACCTTCATATATTTTTGCCTGGCATGCCATCAGGTGTCCCTGCTCCTCTGTCTGCCACCTCCACATCTTGCTGCCTGAAATGCTATCAGGTGTTCCTTCATCCATGTCTGCCACCTCTACATCATGCTGCATGACATGCGATCAGGTGTTCCTTCATCCCTGTCTGCCACCTCCACATCTTTCTGCATGACATACCATCAGGTGTTCCTTCATCCCTGTCTGCCACCTCCACATCTTGCTGCCTGACATACCATCAGGTGTTCCTTCATCCCTGTCTGTCACCTCCACATCTTGTTGCATGACATGCCATCAGGTGTTCCTGCTCCCATCTGCCACCTTCATATATTGCTGCCTGGCATGCCATCAGGTGTTCCTGCTCCCCTGTCTGCCACCTTCATATATTGCTGCCTGGCATGCCATCAGGTGTCCCTGCTCTTCTGTCTGCTACCTTCATATATTGCTGCCTGGCATGCCATCAGGTGTTCCTGCTCCCGTCTGCCACCTTCATATATTGTTGCCTGACATGCCATCAGGTGTCCCTGCTTCCCTGTCTGCCACCTTCATGTATTGCTGCTTGGCATGCCATCAGGTGTTCCTGCTCCCCTGTCTGCCACCTTCATATATTGTTGCCTGGCATGCCATCAGGTGTTCCTTCATCCCTGTCTGTCACCTCCACATCTTGTTGCCTGACATGCCATCAGGTGTTCCTTCATCCCTGTCTGCCACCTCCACATCTTGCTGCCTGGCATGCCATCAGGTGTCCCTGCTCCTCTGTCTGCCACCTTCATATATTGCTGCCTGGCATGCCATCAGGTGTTCCTGCTCCACTGTCTGCCACCTTCATATATTGCTGGCTGACATGCCATCAGGGGTTTCTGCTCCCCTGTCTGCCACCTTCATATATTGCTGCCTGGCATGCCATCAGGTGTCCCTGCTCTTCTGTCTGCCACCTTCATATATTGCTGCCTGGCATGCCATCAGGTGTTCCTGCTCCCCTGTCTGCCACCTTCATATATTGTTGCCTGGCATGCCATCAGGTGTTCCTGCTCCCCGGTCTGCCACCTTTATATATTGCTGCCTGGCATGCCATCAGGTGTTCCTGCTCCCGTCTGCCACTTTCATATATTGCTGGCTGACATGCCATCAGGTGTTCCTGCTCCCCGGTCTGCCACCTTCATATATTTTTGCCTGGCATGCCATCAGGTGTCCCTGCTCCTCTGTCTGCCACCTCCACATCTTGCTGCCTGAAATGCTATCAGGTGTTCCTTCATCCCTGTCTGCCACCTCCACATCTTTCTGCATGACATACCATCAGGTGTTCCTTCATCCCTGTCTGCCACCTCCACATCTTGCTGCCTGACATACCATCAGGTGTTCCTTCATCCCTGTCTGCCACCTCCACATCTTGTTGCATGACATGCCATCAGGTGTTCCTTCATCCCTGTCTGCCACCTCCACATCTTGCTGCCTGATGACATGCCATCAGGTGTTCCTTCATCCCTTTCTGCCACCTCCACATCTTTCTGCATGACATACCATCAGGTGTTCCTTCATCCCTGTCTGCCACCTCCACATCTTGCTGCCTGACATACCATCAGGTGTTCCTTCATCCCTGTCTGCCACCTCCACATCTTGCTGCCTGACATGCCATCAGGTGTTCCTTCGTCCCTGTCTGCCACCTCCACATATTGTTGCATGACATGCCATCAGGTGTTCCTTCATCCCTGTCTGCCACCTCCACATCTTGCTGCCTGACATGCCATCAGGTGTTCCTTCATCCCTTTCTGCCACCTCCACATCTTGCTGCATGACATGCTATCAGGTGTTCCTTCATCCCTTTCTGCCACCTCCACATCTTGCTGCATGACATGCTATCAGGTGTTTTTTTTTATTTTTAGATTTTAAACACAATTCAGGCTGTGGGATTCTTCGAAAAGTGCTGTTTATGAGTAGAACTACAGATATGATTGTTGATCTTACTAGTTTATTTTAAGTTCAGATCTGCTTAAAACAGTTAGATAAATGTCCCAGCAAAAAAAATCCTTGTGACATTTCTCCAAGGTCTGGAATACACATACGTGTAATTAAGGCATGGGTTAATTTGGGCGCAGAGTAAAGCCAAAAAACAGCTCACCCTTCTCCTGCAAAACTCTCAGCGGCGTTAATTACTATTCCCACTCTAGGGGACCATTGACCCTGGGGAAAGATGTAATTTGTCTTCCAGCTATTGCTGGTGGCTGAGTTACGCTGTTTTTATCATAATTTGTGCTCTGTCTTTTGATGGCACCCAAATTACTGACTGAACACCCTAATTCACAATACAGCCTATGGCAGCACTCAAATTTCCAGCGACCATTTTTGCATATAGAGATGTTAGGTGGCGGGAGCAGCAAAAGAATTGAATGGCAGTCAGATTGAACATTTTCTCTACTGTATATTTATCTTCAGGATGTGATGTTTACTATATTCCCGACAAGGGGCCACAAGACAGAAGCTGTTGCTTCCATACCTAGAAATTAACTCTTTCAGGCAGCAAAATAAAGCAAATAAAACAATCTGGTTATTAATATGTTTTGCACTTTACATACACTTTTATCTCCTCATGTCACATGTCGCCTCTTATACACTTTAACCGTTTCTGGACAGGACGCAGTTGAAATCTACGCCCTGCATGTGGCAGTACGAATCTGACAGGACATAGATTTCAATAATTGTCGCCACGCAGCCCCGGCGGTCGTGCCGTTCTCTCCCTGCCGCAATACACTTGCTCTGCTGTCTCTATGAACGCAGAGCTCTGTGAGCCGGTTAGGAGCAGTTTTCATTGGCTCCTGACCCTGTCATCACTGTAAGCCAATCCCATTAACGCTAACCGCAAAATGCCCGCAATCGCAGCAGTGAGAACACTGCCATAGGCTAAAACAGGCTAGTGGTGTTTAAAAACTGCTAGCGGTGAGCGGGAATCGTGCAATTTCCGCTCAAGTGTGAACGAGCCCAAAAAGACTATTGTGTGTGTTTACAATATTTGTTACTGTTTATTGTTTATATGACACTAAATATGTGGAGCAGTGCTTTTCAGCGCTGCTAGATTTGGGCGCAGCCAGCGCCGCCATAGACTATAATGGGAATCAGTCTATAGCGGCGCTCAGTGAGTAACGTCGGCGCCATCAGAAGACGGAGCCGAGGTTGCTTAAAAATCATAATAATTCGGCTTCCAGCAATAGCTGGAAGCCGAATTATTTCATTCCCCCACTATCCATGGCGGCCTGGAGGAGGAATAGTAATTAATTCGGGCCGGACTTGTGCAGAAGCAGGATCAGCCATATAACAGCTGGATCCTGCGCCCAAGTCTACCAGCGCCGAATTCAAATGTACTCCTAAATATGAGCATTTGTTATGATGCTTGTGTAGGAAGTATTGTATTAAAGATTGTCTGTGCATGATCATTGTGAAAGCACCACACAGCTAAAGATAGCTGTACCCTTTTTCTGACAGAATTTGTGTTTTTCGCCATCACAGCATGACTACCTTACCCCAGAACAACCTCCAGAAGCAGCTGGAGCTGTTTTCTTCAAAGAATGTTACAAATAAGCTTTCTCTTCAAAAGTCCAAGCCCAGGTGAGAGTGAGCAGCCTCATTAGTACTCTTCTTTGTTTTGGATGCCCAGGTTGGTTGGGAAGATAACAAACAGGAAAACCTAAAGCTGGCCATACATCTAGTGATGTTGCCGCCTGATCGACCATCCCATTCCGGGCCCGTTTCCACTATTGCGGTGCGGAATCGCCTGGATTCCACCGCTGATGAAATCGCATGCGGGTGCGATTTCCCCATGCATTTTTTGCCGCGAATTCGCATAGGTGAGGATATATGCGATTTTAACCATGTCACTGCCTGTGTGAATTTACATTGATACCTATGCGAATTTGCGGCAAGAACCGCATGGGGAAAACGCATGCGATTTCCCTATTAAATACATTGTGTGCGATTCGCCTGCATTCCACACGCAGGCGAATTCTGAGGGCTCTGCCGTGCAGAAAAATCCTGCACAGAAAAACGCACAGCAAAACTGACAAGTGGAAACAGGCCCATCCATTTGTATTGGCTGTGCGAATCTGCATGCAGGAAACGCATGCAGATTTGCGATAGTGGAAACGGGCCCTCAATAATTATATCAAATTGGATGAAAATCGGGGCAGCAACAAGTATGCCCGGTCGATGATATATTAATCGAGCATGCTATAAAATTTAATATGGTAAATCTGGTGTGCGGCGATAACAGCGTGTGATATCGCAACAATCGTGATTGACCCCCGGACGCTGTTCCCCCAATGTAAATGTGCGGTGTATGGGCAGCCAGCAGATCTCTCTTCAATCAGAGAGAGAGATCTCTATCTTGGTTGATCTGCCCATACATCATCGCTCGATGTATCGGCACCTTAAATACCGACACAAACTGCAAACCGTACAAAATATTAAATCCCATCGCCATGCATAAATCTTAACATTGTATTTGATTCCTTCAAAATGACAGCTAGAGCCTTTTAAGATGTGTCCTTTTGTCTTAAATGTAACATTAATTTTAATGGCATTGGCTCTTAAATTTCTTATTGGCTCCTGGATTGAACAAATTGAATCCTGAATTCCATATTCGTCCACTGCTTAGTTGGCAGAATGTTTAAATGTTACTTATTTTGTGTGGAAATTTTAACCGCTTCACCACTAAAGGTTGTGTTCCCATTATGGACCAGAGCAATTTGTACATTTCAGTGGCTTGCCCATTCATTTGCCAATAATTTTATCACTACTTATTACACCTAAATGATCTATACATTTTTTTTTTGCCACACATTGGGCTTTCTTTGGGTGGTACTGTTTGCTAAGAATTATTTTATTTGCATTTTAATGGGAATAATAAAAAAATAATTATTTCTCAGTTTTCATCCATTATAGTTTTAAAATAAAATGTGCTACTGTTGCTAAACCCCACACATTATATTTGCCCATTTGTTTCTGTTATTACAATGTTTAAATGATGTCCCTAGTACAGTGTATAATTACAATATTTTATTTAGAAATAAAGGTGTATTTTAGCATTTTGTGTTTCTTTATACTTTATCAGTAATTACAATCCCTTGTTTGAAAAATAACATTAATATACAATCATGACATACATATTAAAAAGTTGAGTCCCTAAGGTAACTTTTTTTTTTTCCTTTTTCTCCTTTTACATGTGTTTTGATTTTTTTGATTTTGGTAACTATGGGGAGGGAGGATTGGTAAGGGTTAAGTAATGGGGGGTTTATTTGTTTATGTATTTTAAAGTATGTAGGTGTAATTTTACTTTGTGTGTATGTGTACGGGTACACAAAATTAGATATGTAACTAAAGAGAGGGAAGCCTGAAGATCCTTGTGAGGCTTCCCTCTGTATTGTAATGTCCCCCGTCGCTGAGCGCCCCCCCTCCTCCCCACGGGAGATTAGCGATAAGCCATTGTCACTAATCAGATCGGGGTCACGCAGCTTCTCTTCCTTATTCATGGTCGTGCAATAGCTGATCGAGCCCGCCCATGAATGCGTAGTGAGCCAGAACCGCATGCTACTGTTAATGCGTGGCTGTGTTTGCCCCGATGTGGAGGGGGGCCACGCTCTGCACCAGGGCGCTTTAGACAAGTGAAGGAAGCTTCAATAGGATCCCGAGGCTTCACTTTCTTCAGAGTAAGGCCCAGTGCACACCAAAACCGCTAGCAGATCCGCAATACGCTAGCGGTTTTGGGAGCTGATTTAAGAGCAATTCTAGGTATGTTTAGAGAGGTTTTCTAAACATACCTAGCGGTTTTGGGTGCGTTTTTGTGTAGCAGATTACACATATTGTTACAGTAAAAGCTGTTACTGAACAGCTTCTGTAACAAAAATGCCTGGCAAACCGCTCTGAAGTAGCGTTTTTCAGAGAGGTTTGCATTTTTCCTATACTTTACATTGAGGACGAAACGCTTCCGGAAACCGCAAACGCGCAGCAGGAGGCGCGTTTGCGGCTTGGCAAAAACCTCAAACCGCTGGTGTGCACCATCCCATTGCAATACATTAGCCAAGCGTTTTTATAGGCGGATGCGGCCGGCGGATCGCTCCAAAAAAACCGCTCGGTGTGCACTGGGCCTAAGATCTTGTTTTGAACCTGAGCCTAGGCTCGGAGTCACTTTAAAGAGAACCAGAGATGAAGCAACCTCATGCATTTTACCTTATAAATCAGTGGGAACATGACAGTAAACACCTAATCTGCTCTTTGTTACATTGTTCTCTGTTTAATTTGCCTGTTATCACCTCTAAGATAAGAATCCCGACTAAGCAGTCGGTCTGGCTTTGCTACAGAATAATTATAGCTGAGACTGTGTTCTTTGCTGTCTTCAAGTTCAAGCCTGCCCCCTGCTGGCTTTGCTCAGGAATCATTATAGCTGAGACATTATAGCAAAGCCAGAATCAATGCTCAGTCCGGGATTCTTATCTCAGCTAGATAACAGACACTTTTAGCAGTGAGGATGGAACAGAGAGCATGGTAAATGTTTTCTCTAATGTTCCCACTGATTTCTATGGTAAAATACACAAGGGTGCTTCGTCTCTGGTTCACTTTAATGACCACCGTCATCTCACTGATAACAGTGATTATTGATTACAGGCACTTTACATGACCAAATTTTGGGAAGGAACCAAGTGTTCTAGCTTACTGTAGCAGAAACCCAAAGTTCCCATAGAAAATCTAGTAAAACGCAGGCAAACTCCTTGCAAATAATTTCAGGATTTGGAAATAGAACCACTTACACTGTGCTGCCTGCCCATTGTCTGCTATATGGCCAGCACTGCAATTCTTACTGTACATTTAGTTTTCAACATGTTTAGTTTAGAACAGTGAACTGCCATCATGGAGGGCTTATTACTAGAAATATGTTTTTTTTTTCTAAACTTTCTAGTGCTGTATCCATATATCATTTTTCAGCATTGTCTATGTGCTTATCCAGTCTTATACTCTGTTCTCCTTTCACTTTTTGCAGTGTGTTCACCTTCAGAAAGAAAAGCGCTCAAGATGGCTCAGCAGTATCAAACTTTAGTTTTGCGAAGCAGCAAGTGGCACTAAAGGATAAAAGTGTGAACGTTGTATATGAGGAGCTCCAAACAAAGAACTCCACAGTACCAGTTAAACCCAAAGAAAATGATACAACCAATCCATTGTTTAGATCTGTTTGTTCAAAACCCACAAATCCTTTTCGTCTCGGGTCTTCTGCAAAAACTGTTCAGCAAAGTTCTGCTGGCAAAAGTGTGGAGACCAAGCAGGAAAAGCAGGACCCTCTCCCAAAGAAAGGGGACTGCAATGTCTCGGTCAGTTCTGTTCCCAGCCTGGACGCATGGGACGATATGGATGATTTTGACACATCTATGTCTCCTAAGAGTCAGATTAAAAAGCTGGGGAAAACCCCACAGAAATGCAGTAAGAGCCTTAATGGGACATCTCCAATTCCTTTGACTCCTGAAGTATTGTCTCTAGATCAAGAGAAAATAAAGGACTGTGTCACAAATCACTCGGAAACCGAAAAAAAGTCTGACATGCTTCTAGGTCCAGTTTCTACAAAAGACTTGATGAACGCAGGTCAGTTCCATAAAAAGTGAGGAAATTCAGGATCAGATTACAGACTTAAAGGACAACTGAAGATAGTGGTATATGGTATATTACTCTTAAAGGAGTTATCAGGGCATAAAGAGTAAAGTGAGTGGTACTTACCGGGGGCTTCCTCCAGCCCCAAGCTCCCAGGACCTCCCTCGCCGCAGCTCTGGCTTCAGCCGTTCGCCGGATCTCCGACCCAGTCCCCGGCGATGACGTCAGAGCAACCTGGAAGTCGCTCTGTACTTAGCCTGCGCGATCGGCGCTGTCAATCACCGCCACGTGGGCCGGAGCGGACTGCGCAGGCGCAGTAGTTCTGCGCCTGTGCAGTCCGCTCCGGCCCACGTGGCGGTGATTGACAGCGCCGATGGCGCAGTACAGAGCGACCTCCAGGTCGCTCTGACGTCATCGCAGGGGACCGGGTCGGAGATCCGGTGAACGGCTGAAGCCAGAGCTGCGGCGAGGGAGGTCCTGGGAGCTTGGGGCTGGAGGAAGCCCCCGGTAAGTACCACTCACTTTACTCTTTATGCCCTGATAACTCCTTTAAGTAATAAGTTACTTGGCAATCCTGCTGATCCTCTACCTCTAATACTTTTAATCATAGACCCTGAACAAGCATGCAGCATATCAGGTGTTGCTGTCTTTATCAGACAAGATTAGCTGTATGCATGTTTCTGGTGTTATTCAGATACTACTGTAGCTAATTAAATCAGCAGGGCTGTTGTCCGTGCCCCCCCCCCCCCCCCCTTCAGAACAGAATGCATCAGTACAGTCTTAGCCCTGCACTGTTGCAAGAGGGATTGAGGTACTGATCTCTGTCAGGCATCAGTCCTCTAACATGTGTATGATGCTTTAAAAAGTACTGTACTCTATTTCTTGGATTTTTATGGTGGCTGCCTTTGGGATCTGACTGGGCAGTCTTACCAACTTCTTTGTAGTGAGGAGGCCTACACAGTCTAATCTCATTATATTCAGCTTGGCTAGCTCCAGTTCTGTACAGTTGTTGGTAGGGTTTATCAGAATAGAGGGTCAAGTGTTACAGTGTTCTATCTCCTCAGGCTCTTTTTGCCGGGTGCTCCAGTTTCTGTGGAGAACACTGGCATTGTTTAAAAAGATATAAATATTGAAACCTTCATATCCCTGTCACTTCAGGTGTCTTGTAAGTAATATCTGGTTGATATGCCTTAGCTCATTTGCATGTCTTGAAGTCAGTCAGTGACTATTTGCACCTTGCTGTTCTTTGACCCACGCTCATGCATTTCCCTTTACAGTGCATTGTACATCTGATTTTTATAACTCATTTAAAATTTCATAACTCCAGAATATCAAACACGAGTCAAGTTGTGTATATTTGCATTAGATCATATTCAGTAACTATTTCCATAGCTGTGAATTGCTATGTTCCATGCTTTCTCCAGCAGTTTAAATGATATGAAACAAATCCCTGAAAAAAAGGTTTTCTGTACTTAAAGAGACCAAGAGACAAACCACTTACCAGTTTTATACATACCTGGGGCTTCCTCCAGCTCCATAAGCCTGGATTGCTCACACGCCGCCGTCCTTCGCTGCCTCTGTCCGCCGGTACCGGGTCCTGTCTTTTCGGCCAGTTGACGCAAGTGCAGTGCGCTCCCTCCGTACTGCGCAGGCGCATGCGTACAAAGCCGGGGGGAGCCCCTGTGCATGCGTACAACTGGTCGCGTCCATCGGAAGTGACGGGACCCGGTACCAGCGATAGAGGCAGCGGAGGACGGTGGCGTGGGAACGATCCAGGCTTATGGGGCTGAAGGAAGCCCCAGGTATGTATAACATCTTTTTTCATTTTTCAGAGATCGTTCGTCTCTGGTTCCCTTTAAAGAGAATCTGTACTCTAAAATTCTTACAATAAAAAGCATTCCATTCTATTCATTATGTTCTTCTGGGCCCTTCTGTGCTGTTTCTGTCACTCCCTGCTGCAATCCTGGCTTGTAATTGCCAGTTTTAGGCAGTGTTTACAAACAAAAAACATGGCTGCTAACCAGCATGTGATAGGCTGAGAGATGCTCAGTCTGTGACTCATACGGAGCCTGCAGGGGGCGTGGAGAGGGTTTGTATAGCTTCTGCCTATCACAAGCAGAGCAGCACATTCTTGCATGAGTGCCTGAGCCCAACAAAGCTGACAGAGGAAAGAAGATTAGATTAGATAACAGAGATAATACAGCCACTGTGCAACTAGGAAAGGCTGCAGTAACACAGACCACAATAGAACAGGTATAGGAACTTATAGGATAGGAGAAATAAGGCTGACACGTTTGTTACAGTCTCTTTAAAGAGACTCCGTAACAAAAATTGCATCCTGTTTTTTATCATCCTACAAGTTCCAAAAGCTATTCTAATGTGTTCTGGCTTACTGCAGCACTTTGTACTATCACAGTCTCTGTAATAAATCAACTTATCTCTCTCTTGTCAGACTTGTCAGCCTGTGTCTGGAAGGCTGCCAAGTTCTTCAGTGTTGTGGTTCTGCTCTGAACGCCCCCTTCCAGGCCCCTCTATGCACACTGCCTGTGTGTTATTTAGATTAGAGCAGCTTCTCTCTTCTCTCATATCTTTTACAAGCTGGATAAATCGTCCTCTGAGCTGGCTGGGCTTTCACATAGTGAGGAATTACAGACAAGGGCAAAGCTGTTTGCAGGAAGAAAAGAGCAGCCTGAAACTTCAGTGCATGAGAGATGCAGGGGGAAAGAAACACACAAATGATCTCTTGAGATTCAAAAGGAAGGTTGTATACAGCCTGCTTGTGTATGGATGTATTTTCTATGTGTGGACATACTGTACATCAACCTACTTCCTGTTTTGGTGGCCATTTTGTTTGTTTATAAACAAACTTTTTAAAACTGTTTTTAACCACTTTTAATGCGGCGGGGAGCGGTGAAATTGTGACAGAGGGGAATAGGAGATGTCCCCTAACACACTGGTATGTTTACTTTTGTGTGATTTTAACAATACAGATTCTCTTTAAAGAGGAACTGCAGCGAAAATAACGTAATGAAAAAAGTGGTTAATTATTTATAAATGATTTAGTCAATGTTTGCCCATTGTAAAATCTTTCCTCTCCCTGATTTACATTCTGACTTTTATCACATGATGACATCTTTACTGCTGGCAGGTGATGTCTATGGAAGGAGATGATGCATTTTTTGGCAATTGGAAACAGCTTTTATTTCCCACAATGCAACAAGGCTCCCACAGTGTGAGCCCCCTGATGATTCCTTTGAGAAACTGTAAATATTTCTCATGGGAAAGGCGGTGTCAGCTACTGATTGGCATGAAGTTTAATCCTTGGTTACGGTTTCTCTTTTAGCTTTTGTTTTGCTTCTTCCAGAACATTCCAGCCAATCCAGTGTAGTGTTGTGTGGTGCAGACCTCAAGTCAGAGACCTTGCCTGAAGAAATACATCCAGACGATGAATGTGACATTGACTGTATACCCCCATCTCCTACAGATAGTAGCCTGTCCTCACCACCGGTGCTCAGAGGCATTTGGTAAGCAGCGGATATTCTCTTTGGATACAGGTTCAGACAAGGGAGAGGATAAAACAAAATGTTCTCCTTTCTAATATATTTTTAACATTATTTATTTATATAGCGCTGACATATTATAGGTAGTCCCCGGTTAACTAACGAGATAGGGACTGTAGCTTCGTTCTTAACCTGAATCTGTTCTTAAGTCGGAATATTGTGCCATCTCTGTCCCCTGTACCTCCTGTGTGCCCCCCTGTGCCTCCAGTGTCCCCATCTGTGTCACCTTTGCCCTTTGTACCTGTTTATACAAGTTTAAAAGCCATTTTTTCTTAGATTTTTTTTTTATCGATTTTCTTAAAAACTACAAATCCAATTTGGAAAAAAAAAAAAATTTGGACTTGTCCCCATCGAAACAGAGAATCCATGTCGTTCGTAAGTCGGGCATTCGTAAGTCGAGGACTACCTGTACTCAGCGCTGTACACAGTATACATAGGCTTCAATTCATCAAGCATTACCGCATTCGGTAATGCTGAAAACAGCTGACTTAACGAAGCACTTTAGAAAATGTTAATTCATCAAAGCTGTTACCGAATGAGAAGCTGAAATGACACAGCAATGAGATAAATTACCGACATGTGCTCAACAAATGTTAATTCATCAAGGTTCCCACATTCGCTAACACATTCGGTGTTTATCTCAAGCTCTCCCCTGTCGTTACAGGCTTCGAAAGCCTTCTGTGTGAATGTTTTCATGATTAGCAGGAGCAGGCAGCCAATAGAAACAGCCCCTGTTCTCCTGCAAGTGCCGCTGATAGGTCACACAGGCTTCTCCACACAAGCTTTCAGACCCCCCAAGCAGTGAGCAGAGAGAACGGGTCAAAATATATCCCCAGATTCCCTTCGGTGGTGTAACCCTTTCAGGCCCTGTTTGATAATGCAAAGATGCTGGTGGTGAAATCGCCAAGCATGGCATTTGTAATGTCTCCAGGAAGTTCATCTACGTTGTGGCAAATAAATAAAATGTTAAGAAAGACTGATGGACAGATTCAGAGCAGCAGAGGCAGTATAAATAACAGTAACTATAACACCTTTACATGTAAAGGGATGTCTGGATGCCTTCTATTGTTATCAGCTTGTAACAACACACGGACATTCCAAGCTGCTCTGCACCACTCTGCTGTTATCGAACAGCCTTTGATGAATTGAAGCCTAGTAGTTCGTTAACTTAACGAACCTCTACCACACATGGGAAAATATTGATGAATTAGCACAGTGAAGTGTAAAATACCGAATGCGGTATTTTAAGGACTGGGGTTTTGTTATCGAACACCCTTTGATGAATTGAAGCCATAGTCTTGTCACTAACTGTCCCTCAGAGGGGCTCACAATCTAGTACCTACCATAGTCATACGTCTGTGTGTATGGTATAGTGTATCATAGTCTAGGGCTAATTTAGGGGAAGCCAATTAACTTATCGGTATGTTTTTTTGGGGATGTGGGAGGAAATTGGAGTGTCCGGAGGAAACCAACGCAGACACGGGGAGAACATACAAACTCCTTGCAGATGTTGACCTGGCTGGGATTTGAACAGAGTAATCGGGAACCCAGCAAGGCGAGAGCGCTAACCACTATGCCACCATGCTGCCCATCTGGTTTTAGCTTTTATTCTCTGTTTGCTGGGATATTAAAACATTGAAACCTTCACTTTTGAGACCACACATACTGTGCTCTTTTTCACAGAATTAGTTTAATTACTGTTGCCCCTAATACATAATGATTTCTGACTTGTGTTGTTGTTATTGCTCTCTTTTTAGTTCATTTAGGAAAGTTTCCTCTGAGACAGAGAAGAGTGCTGCAGAGCCCCGGCGAGATCAGCGCACATCCTCTTCACAGGGTAAGAGACTGGCCATTACTTATTTCAAGGAGACATTTGCTGGTAGAAATCGAAACGCTACCTTGCCAAGGATCTTTTTTAACATGGAGTGCTACACAAAACTTACTGTATTCAAAGGCTTAAAAAAGAAAGTGGGGAATGGTTAGGATGTTTGTCAGCCTTACTTTTAGTTTGTGTGCAGATTTAGGTAATCGGTTTTCCTCACTTCTGTTTAATCACATGCGTACCAGTAGCCGCTGGCCCCTTAAAGTGTACCAGAGACGGATTAAGCCAAAGATTTGATACTTACCCTGGGGCTTCCTCCAGCCCCAACAAGCACAAGTCCCTCCCCGTCCTCCCGCAGTCTGCTGTTCAGCCACAATCAGCCCGGTAACTGGCTCAGTCGTGTCAGTCATGGTCTTCTATGCATGCGTGGACCTCCTGACCAAAAAGAAAAAACTGTATAACTGAAAATAAAAATATGAGACTCTACTTCTCTACTAATGTACTATTCATTATCCATACTACACATACACTTCATCATATCATATACTTTTTTTTTTTTTTTTTTAAAAGATTCTTTATTTCAACAATACTTTTGTTTTTTTGCTTTAGATTTGCTTATATTTGTTAGAATTTAATATTTTTATTGAATCTAATATCTAATCATTTGAATATTAGTAATAGTGTATGCCTACTTTAATCTGTGCCCCTTGTCGTTGGGTGCAAGTCCTACAAGCCAGGAATGAGATGCTCTCCATAAGAGCCAAAGTTCCAGAAAAAGCATTTGTATTGTGATTTTGAATGTAATGGTATATACGGTGAGTTAAAAGTGCAGTGTTAGGCCCGGTTCACACTTGCGTTAAAAAACGGTCCGTTCGCAGAACGGAGTGGATACTGTACTAACAGAACAGATGCAAACAGATACAGTGTTAACCTATGGAACTGTTCACATCCGTCCGTTTAAACGGATCCGTTGCGTGCGTTCCTCTGAACGGATCACAAGTTCCCTGCAGCACCAATTTTTCCAGACTGCTGAGCCCAGTGAAACGGAAGCTGAAGCTCTGCATTGGGGGCAATGAGGAAACGGAACGTTTCTTCACACTAGTGAGGAAACCGGCCACTCTAAATAGTAAAATACACTTTGGGGTTGGGGAAACGGAACGGAAGCAGCGTAATGGAAACGGAGTGAAAACGGATTTGATCAATCGGTGATCACCATTTGCCACTCCAACACAAGTGTGAACTGGGTCTTAGAACGGTAGCCTGTAACAGATGATGAAGCTTATCTTGTTTCTTACTCCTTTACAGTGGAAAGTAATGCATCGCCTCAGCTGTGGTCTGTGATGATGGAGATCTGTAATCTTGTGGATAAGATTCCCTTGTCTGAAATGCATCTGCTATCATGTGGAAAAGATCTGCTGAAGCAAAGGGATATAAGGTATGTATCGCTTACCTAAAGCACACTTGCCATTTTACCAAAGCTATCAAAGTAAGACCACATTTGGAATTTGCTCCTATCTGCTATTATACATCGAGCCCAAATCCACATTGTGCCAGGTAGACAGGCTCGTGGCAGTATTAGCAGTATAATTCACATACTACATATACTGCAACAGAATAATTGTATTCACTACATAAAGGCCCTACACTCTAATCTCAATGCCACATTCCACTATCTAGATCTGTCATCTGACCTGTTTTAATTTTTCTACAGTCATGTACTGGGATTGACTCCAAATCCCCCACTCCCCACTACTATTCATTCCAGCCATTCCATGGCTATTTCCTTCCATATGATCCCTAATTCCAAAGGGTTGAGAGTCCACCACAAAGTTCTCTTGTTTGCAGATGGCCTTTTTATCATTCAAATGCAAACATAAATATCTTTTCTCAATGTATCTACTGTCATTCTAGATTTTTGTTCAATTCATTGGGGCTGACATTTTACTAAGTGAATGAGTGCACAGCATTTTTTGATGGGGCCTAGAGAATCCTCAGTAGTACACTTCTGCAGAGCAGCCATTATCGCTCAGCTAGTCCATTTATCTTGTAACACTCATGGCTTACTATGGCTATTCCCAGAGATGCCATCTAGTCTGCCAATTTCCCAAAACCGCTCAAAGATCTTAGCTGACTTATGTCACACAACCTGAAGGTTTGGGATTCAGATCTTATGTCTCCTCGGATCCCCCTTGCCACCATAGCAAATGGCCTTCCCTTTCAACCGGGTGGAGAGAGTCTCCCGGCATACAGATGGACAACCTTGCCAAAATTGACTTGGTATCAAACCAGATACAGTAAGCTACTTTCCTAGTATACTATATCAGAATTGGTCATACATTGTATATTTATACAGATGCATTTGCTGGGACCTGCGGACTGAGTCCACTATATCCAGAGGTTTTCTATAATGAGATTCTACTGTATAATTGTCTCTTTTTTCTCTCTTTGTCATTGAGGTTTGTGAAGGATAAGCTATACACTAGATCTTTAGAGTGGCATCAGAGATAGGATCATGGATGGTGCATGATAATCGTATATGCCGCAAATGACAAACATGGATATACTTTGATTGCTTTGGAAAATGTGTGAGTTTGTCAAGGCCCATATAACAGTGCTTAATGGCTAGCCATGGTATTTGTTCATTAACCTCCTTGGCGGTAATCCCGAGCTAGGGTCGGGGCACAAAACCGCAGCTAAGAGCAGTAATCCCGACCTCTACTCGGGGGTGGCTGCTGGAGGCTGTATGCAGAGCAATGTGTGCAGCGGGAGGGTTTCTACATACCTCCCGGGGATCCCGACGTCGGCTGGCATTCTTCTTCCTCTCCTTCGGTGCTCTACTTCTTGCTGGTGAGATCGCCCACTGTTGTCATGACAACAGCCGGAAATTTCACTTTTGAGTCGCAGCGCCACCTGGAGGATGAAGGGAAAACTGCAGCGCAGGCGCCAGGGAGGTGAGTGATTTCTGGAACTGCTGCAGATCTCCCTGGCAGCATGATTTTTTTTTCCAGGATTTAGGGTCTCAAAGGGTGCAAAAAATTGCAACGCTTTTAGACCCTAAAATCTGGAAAGAATCATAACGCCAAGGGGGTTAACTAGTGACCCCCAAACAGTATGGTGATAAGGCAGTAATACTATTGAGGGATGAAAGAGCTACAGGCTGAATTTCAGGGTTTTTAGAATTGGTTAACACAAAGAGTCAGTGGTCGGCACACAATGCTGCTGGTAACCATACACCGGTATCATTCAGTCGTGGATCTTGCACATCAGCAACAGTCAATGCATTTAAAATGTAACCAGATAGGAGAGCCGGGCGCTGAATCCACCGTTTCAGAGACTTTGTTTTGGATCCTCAAGACAATTTAGTGAGTGCTTTTGTAAAATAAAAATAAAAAGAAATAAATGAGAATCCCCCATGAGGAGAGAGACCATTCCAAAATTTGACAGATCTGTCCGATTTTCTTTGCCTACAGTAAGCGGCAGAAACCTGGGGGAAAAAAGTAATTTAAACCATTTTACTCTCGAGGAATGTACATTTATAAGTAAGCATTTTAAATGTTTCCATTTCTCATGCTAGTTGCCCTTTAAAAAATGTAACCACATTCCAGTACACAAAGATTTCTGCATGTATGCTGTGACAGCTATTTGAGGTGGGAGGGCAGGACACAGACTTCTAAGTGAGTCCAGGAACAGGAAGCAGTGGTAACAGCTTTAATGTAACTGCAACGTTGCCTTTAGGCTAGTTTTACATATTATGCAATGCGATTGTCTTGCGTCAGGTGTGCGCAGGGCAGGACAGTTGCACTGCACCTTGTCTGTGTGCACATTACCCTGCAGCAGATTATGCAGGCGGGGTAATATGCATAGCACCGCCTCCCACTTTAATGACATACTCCTTGCTGGACAGGAGGTACATCACTGAATGTTCCTCGCAATTGAGCATTTACACTTACCGCGTTGCCATAGACTTGAATTGCTGCATAATCCATGCGGTAGGCACTGATCATGCGGTAATGCACTGCAGAGTTTGCGGTAACCTTACGTTGATTTTGCCACTTCCGTCACACCGCATTATGTGACGGAAGTAGCAAAATTGCATTGTCACCATAGTAAGTCTCCATAGACTTACATTGCCCCTTGTGACGAGTTGCGGCTGGGTTCAAAAGGGTTTTATTACAGTTGTCAAAACTATTAAGGCCTCGTTTACACTAGGGACGTTGCTGTGCACTTTGCTAGGTACAGCTTTGTTACTGTCCGTTTGACAGTCATAGTGTTGCAGGCATTTCTGTGCATTGTGCAGTGAAACGCATAGTAATGCAAGTGAATGTATGGAGTATGTTTGGAGATGCAGGGTTTTTTTTTACCCCTAATTTAAAAAAAAATTCAAATGAAAACAAATCTTTGACAACTGCTACATCAAATAAGCAACACAAGCGCATGTAAATGCGTGGATCCACTGAAAAAAAGTGCACTGAGGCCTCTTGCACACTACATGCAATTCTGATGCGATTTTACATGTGATTTAATAGTTACTGCATGCTGCGTTTTTTCTGCTGTTTTCTTTTGATAGCATCCAGGGAAAATCAGAATCGCAAATTGGATTTGCAGTGTGCAGGGGGCCTTAAACATATTATAAAATCTGCATCAGCGCATGCATTTAAATACGTTTCTGAACGCACCCAATGTGAATGAGGCCTAAGAGCAGCATGTTAGTTAAGGGGTTAGCCTTTGTGTAGCGGTCTGATATTTTATATAGCTGTTCCATACTTTATACTCCAACATCATTTTATTTGATTTCTCAGGAAACAACTTTTATCAGGAGACAAGTTGTGCAATTCTTCAGCTACACAAGGACCTTCTTCTGTTGTGGATTCCATACACCATCCTGGATATACACCAGTCACAGACACTACTTCTCATAGAGTATCTGGAAGTGTGTTTAAATTTAAGCCACTTACTGCAAATAACTTCTCTTGTCCATCAGTTAATTCAACACTGACCATTAATTCAACATTAAAAGACTCGTCAAGCCTCCAGGATTCTGTTTTCATTGTAAATAGTTTCAGTACACCACATAATGAGAAGCCAGTAACGTCC
Organism: Hyperolius riggenbachi; assembly: GCF_040937935.1. Lineage (NCBI taxonomy): Eukaryota > Metazoa > Chordata > Amphibia > Anura > Hyperoliidae > Hyperolius > Hyperolius riggenbachi. Next base: position 138,803,257 of record NC_090648.1, read on the forward strand.
AGTACCTGTGTTCGGCCATCTTCTCCTCCCCCAAAAATAGAAGTTGATGATGACCTGGATTTTGACATAGATAATTTCGATATTGAGGACTTTGATGATATCCAATGTATGGACAGCCCTTTGGCACCACCTGCTGGCAAAAGTGTTCTATCACCGTATCCTACAATACGTGAAGCACCACCTGTTACTAAGGTTTCACCATCACCATATTCCACAATACGGGAAGCACCACCTGTTACAAAGTTCAGCTTCAACAGCTCAACTTTAGTTTCCCCAAAAATCCCTCCCAACCCAAATCATTCTATAGGGTCATCAGGTGAGTACTGCAAAACACTTTTAAATGAATGTTGGCTGCACTTTGACAGAGCTTATGCAGTAGTATATTAGTGACACTTAGACAAATCCATGCCTTCCATAGATAGGTTACTCATTGGTGGGTTTTTTGTTTGTTTTTTATGTAATCTCGTCAGCCTTTACATTGTTAGCATACATATAATTACTCTTGCTTAAAATGGGGCCCAAATTAATTATGCAGCATATTTGCTCTACTAATTTTACATTGAATTTATGGGCCATTCTCCTCTAGTATGCACGGTATATGCTTTTATTATGTATTTATACTGATAGTAACCTAAATACAGCATATACTGGTATAATTTTTCTTCCCTTTGTTCCCGTTGTAAATTGTGCATTTTGAAGTGCTTACCACCACTGTGCATTTTTTAATCACTATTGTGCATAACAGCCTAATTTTGAGTCGTTTTTTTGAGCACAGCGTGTACACTCATGCCTTGATTTATTTATTTTTTTTTATAGAATTTTATGACTGGTCTAAGATCAGTAATGAAAGTATATGGAATTGTTGAGAAAAGTGTTTACCTCTTGTAGAATATTGATCTTGGTTTGGACTAAGTTGCAGAGTGTGCACCTCTTGTAACTGAGTTTGGACTAAGTTGTTAAATTTTGAAAATTAAATATCGCCAACAACTAGATTAAAGCGTACCTATACTCATCCTAATTATGCCTTTGTTGGCAAATGATTGGATGCCTATAGGTATGTTGCAAGTGCGTGTGGTGGGGGGGTGGGGTTATAACCTCATACTTGCTTGATACAAATGATTTTTTTCCTCTCCATTGGCTCCTGTGTCCAGTTCAATCAGTGCCAAGCTGATTTGCTGTGGTGGTCTTGACCCCAACCCCATGTGACTTTGCCTCCCCTTTCCAAGATACACTGATTTCCATTGTTTCCTAGGCAGTGTTCTAAAGTGTATGCACTCACACTAGAACATGAAAGGAGAAGAGGGAGACCCCCTGAAGGAATATAAGCAGTGGATGTAGCCTGGAGTGAGTAGTTAGGCTTCTCAGAGGTGGTGGAACATTGATTATATTGTTACATGGTGGTTGTCAAGGGATGGAATATATTTGAGTACCCCTGACCCAGTTCCCCCTCCCCTTAAACTTTTAATAATGTTTTACTATTGGTGCAATGACTAGGTCACAACACCATCCTCCCCCCTCAAGTACCCCCTGTGGACCCCGTTCTTCTCAGTTGTAATTTTGACAAAGGCAGAACGTCAAATAATTCCACCCCTCTCCACCTGGCGCTTTAGTTACGTATGTCATGCACTGCACACAGCGCGCAGGGGAGGTGCGATAATTAAAGCTGGATATCCTTTCGACCTCAACACAAGCCCACACAAAACGCAGCTACCTTGCTCGCTGTGTGCAGTGAAACAAATACGGAACTATAGCGGCTAGTGGAGGGGGAAGAGTTAAGGACGCGCAGAGTGGAGGAAGAATTGGCACTTTCTCCCTGCTCATAATTGTTGCCAGAACCGGGCCACAGGGGGTGCTGGAGGGGTCGGATGAAACAATTTTAAAAGTATTAAAGACCAGGGGAACTTTGAGCAGCAAGTGAATAGTCAGTCCTAGAAGGTGATATGCTTTAAAAAAAAATGGGCAAGCAATAAGGATCTGACAGATGGCCACACAAGAGTATCTTCAGAACAAGAACCATATGTCTTGTTTCCTGGCAATGGTACTAATTAACCGGAGGCAGGATCATAGGCACCCAAAGCTCACTAGTGTTCGTAGGGACTAAAGATTAGTCTGTCTGGTTAATTTCCACAGAAGCTCTACTGAAGTACATATTGCTGAAACATGTAATGCTTGTTTTAAAAGAAAGGTTTGATAACACACAGGAAATTGCAGTGCAGACCAGTATGAGGCTGCAGACCAGTTAGAATTCCTAAGCTGACCCCTATCCACCACTGAAAGTGCATACAATGGGCCTGCAACAGAGCAATGGGAAGAGGTGGCATAGTCAATGAATCATTTTCTTTTGCTCCAAATTCCACAGACAGACCTCAAATCTGATTGAGCGTGTGTGGGTTCCACAGAGCTGTCTTTAGGCATAGGAAAACCAGGCAGATGCCTAGTGTTATACCTGAAAGTGGGGGCATCACAGAGCTATTTTTTAGCACACTTTGCTTTAAAGAATTCTTATACACAACTGCTAGTTTCTAGCTAGAAACCGCTGGATAGTCATTTTTTTCACCTAAATGAGCCAACAACAATGCACACGTGACGTACGTGCGAAGACAAAGGTATAGGCCGTAGCTCGGCCGAGTTGGCTGGGCAGCGATTGGGGCTGCTGTACAAGCTGGTGTGTATGGGGCTTTAGTGCCAGATACTGAGGCCTTGTAGAGGCCAATCCTCAATTGGTCAGAGTGTTTGGCAGCACAAGGTTAAGCTACACAACAATGGGCGGTTTTGTTCTGTTTTGGCTTAACCTCCTTGGCGGTTAATTTTTTCTGCAAAAATTGCAGAATTCCAATTTTTTTTAATTTGTTTTTTAATGTTTCATGTAAAGCTACCAGAGTGGTAGCTACATGAAACACCACTAGAGGGCGCATGTGGCCCTCTAGTCAGATCGTCGCCGGCATCTATAGCAAACAGGGGAACGCGTATATAACGCGTTCCCCTGTTTGGCTTCTCCTGTCGCCATGGCGACGATCGGGATGACGTCATGGACGTCAGCCGACGTCCTGACGTCAGGCACACCCGATCCAGCCCATAGCGCTGCCCGGAACTCATTGATCCGGGCAGGGCTCTGGCGGGGGGGGGGCCCTCTTCAGCCGCTGCGTGCGGCCGATCGCCGCAGAGCGGCGGCGATCAAGCTGTGCACGCGGCTAGCAAAGTGCTGGCTGCGCGCACAGCAATTTATAGAACGAAAATCGCCCCACCGGGGGCTGAGATCTCCCCCTGCGCGGCATAGCCCGAGCTCAGCTCGGGCTTACCGCCAGGGAGGTTAACTCTGTAAAGTTGTGCTGGAGATCTGTATAAAATAATCTGCTTCTCTACATACAAATGTCTCAAACTGCAAAACTTTAAGTGCCCTTTAAGTTACCCCTGAAACGAGAGGCATATGGAGGCTGACATATTTATTTCCTTTGAAGCAATACCAGTTACTGATCCTCTGCCTCTAATACTTTTAGCCATATACCCTGAACAAGCCTATGCAGATTAGAGGTTTCTGACATTGTCAAATCTGGCAAAATTACCGGTAGCTGCATGCTTGTTTCTGGTGCTATATAGACACTACTGTAGCCAAATAGACCAGCAGGGCTGCCAGGCAACTGGTATTTTTTTTAAAAGGGTCAGGATCACTTTCCCTTATGGATGTATGCCCAAGGACAGTTGCAATAATATACTCACCAGAGCAGCTTTGATACCAGGTCTTAATCTTCAAGCTAAAGCAGTACTACGCCCAAAAAGTCGGGACAATTTTTCTAAAAAGTTCCCAAAAAGTGTCTTTTTATATATTTTTTAGATTTGCACAATTCGCAATCAATTTTAGATTTCTATTAGGCCTAATTTTCTACTGCAGTAGAATAACATATATGTGCACCATATTTGTGACCCACTAGATGAGTATACATTTTTGTGACATTCATACTGATCAAACTATTATTAATAAAACTTTAGATTTTTATCTGAGCGCTGTCTGGATTATTGTTATATAGTTTAGTTGAAGTTTTTTTAGGGGATTTTGGGAACCCCCTATCCAGATTCAGCTGCCTATATTAGTTGGCGCAACACTAGGTTTGCTATATTTTTTTAAAGGAAATAAACATGGCAGCCTCCATTTTCTTCTCGCTTCAGTTGTCCTTTAACCCTCCTGGCGGTTTGCAAAAAAATCGCCAGGGGGCAGCAAATCTTTTTTTTTAAATTTTTTTTTTTTTTTTCATGTAGCGAGACAAAGGCCTCTTGCACACTGCAAGCAATTCAGATTCAGATTCCGCTTTTTAATCTGTTTTTACTTCCGATTCAGATTCAGATTTGCAGTTTGCTCCTTGCACACTGCAAATCTGAATCTGAATCGGAGGTAAAAACTGATTAAAAAGCGGAATCTAAATCTGAATTGCTTGCAGTGTGCAAGAGGCCAAAGTCTCGCTACATGATAGCCGCTGCTCAGCGGCATCCCCCCAGCCCCTCCGATCGCCGCCGGCGATCGGAGATCCGGAGATCCCGTTCAAAGAACGGGATCTCCTGGAGGGCTTCCCCCGTCGCCATGGCGACGGGCGGGATGACGTCACCGACGTCATCGACGTCGTGACGTCAGAGGGGACTCCGATCTGCCCCATAGCGCTGCCTGGCACTGATTGGCCAGGCAGCGCACGGGGTCTGGGGGGGGGGGGGCGGCCGCGGCGAGAGGAATTGCGGCGGATCGGCGGGTAGCGGCGGCGATCGGGCACTGCACGCAGCTAGCAAAGTGCTAGCTGCGTGCAGCAAAAAAAAAAATTATGCAAATCGGCCCAGCGGGGCCTGAGCGGTGCCTTCCGGCGGCATAGCCCGAACTCAGTTCGGGCTTACCGCCAGGAAGGTTAACCTTTTAAGAACCGCTCCACGCCAATTGGAGTGGAAGTGGCGGCAGCCCCAGGACTGCCTAACGCCGATCGGCGTGCAGTCCTAGGGCGTGTTTTTCAGGAGATCGCACCGATGCGCACGCATCTCTGCTTGGATGACAGAGCTCCGCCAACAGTCTCCCAACAGCAGACTTAGATGGCGAAACCGCCGTCTAATAACACTGTACAGTGCTGCTATCTGAGCCAGCGCTGTACTGGGGATAGCCCCCCTGGGGGACACAGGAGCGATTCGCTCACAGCTGATCGCTGTAATTGGCTGACGGGGGGGGGGGGGGACAAAATTACAAAACAAAGGCAAATTTCATTTAAAAAAAAGAAATATTTACTAAAAAAGGGGGGGAGAAAAAGCAACTATGCAATGCATTGCGCTGTGCTGGAAGTAGTCAAGTTGCCTCAATCCCGACTCAAAGTCATCCATACATTACTGCATGATCCCTGCCTACCACACGGATTATGCAGTCAAGAAAGTCTATGGTGACGCAGTAAATGTAAACGGCGTAGCGTGACATGCCATGCATGCCCGGACCAACGGGAATCCCGGTGAAGTATTTCCTGTCCAGTAGGGAGTAGGGAGTACGTCACTGAGCGGGGTGGACCTATGCATATTACCCTGTCTACACTGTCTGATATGAAAGGAGGATTGCACCGCAAACGTGTGAAACCGGCCTCTATTTGGCAAGGTGCTTTTTCATGAATTTGTTTTGTGTCTTTTGTAGATGCACTGCTAAAGCAGCCGATAAACAACCCTGCTCATGAACGTTTCCGAGGATTCAACTTCAGTTACTCTAAAGAGATGATGAAGATTTTCCACAAAAAATTTGGGCTGCATCGTTTCCGTACCAACCAGCTGGAAGCTATCAATGCTTCCCTGTGTGGGGAAGACTGCTTTATTCTCATGCCAACAGGCAAGGCATTCTCTATCTGTGTGAGAGAATCTCAACCTAACAGTACATTATACCATTCAGCCACTTAACAGCCAACATATTCTTTGTCTACTGATCTTTACGTGAACACGTTAAATCTGTTAAAGGGGTTCTCCAGAATCAAAAATAAAGGTGCCACTGCTAAATTTTAATTGACATAAAAAAAGATTGCAAATATGTATCATTCACATAGTTTCTCCCCTTACAAGTCCCAAGTCCAACTCTTCTTCTTTTGTATTCTCTTATTATGGATGCGGGACCATTTAGTAAAAAAAAAAACCCAAACATTTTTTTTTATACTACATTGCGTAATTTAATTTACAACAGAGTCACTGAAACATTTAGGCCTTGTTCACATCAGGGCCGTTTCTGTGCGCTTTTCACAGCGCACTGCCCTGTGCGATCAGCGAGGTATTATTTTCCCCTGTAACTAAATGTAGCTGGTTCTCATCTATGCGCTGCGCTGAGCAGCATTACAAAATCGTAGTGTTGCATGCATTTCTGTGCGCTGAGCTGTAAAGCGCACATCAATGCAAGTGAATGGGTGCGCTTTTTTAGCACACAGAAGCACGTACAAGCGCATAGAAGCGTATGCGTTTTTTACCCCTAATTGAAGAAAAAAATAAATTTACATACAAAAACAAAGTTTTATTGACTGCTGCTGCTACAGTAAGCAAAACGTGTTTTAAAGAAGCGCAGTGCAACGCACAGAAATGCACATGCTTTTTTTTACCACACACTTTCACACGTTTTTCAGCGCAGCAGATGTGAACGAGGCCTTACCCTTTAATAGGCTTGCCATGTGATGTGTTGATGACTATTTCATACACACACATATGCAGATTCTTCCTAGTGGCCAACTGTATATGAAGCAGAGCTATTTGCATCCCTGATCTAGTGCTAAGATAGAACATAAACACAAGGGATGCGACATTTGGTTCTGAGATGGCCATCTCAGCCTAAAAGTGTGCATGTGTTCTCTCCCAGGCGGTGGCAAGAGTCTTTGTTACCAGCTCCCAGGCTGCACCTCTCCAGGAGTTACCATTGTTATCTCCCCCCTTCGTTCCTTGATAGTGGATCAAGTGCAAAAGCTGACGTCTTTGGATGTAAGTCCCCGTCAGACTTTCTCTGTATTGTCCTATGTAGACTGTTACCGGTATATTGTGTACTGTACATGCAATTGACTTTCTCTTTACTTAGATTCCTGCTACCTATCTTACCGGAAATAAAACTGATGCAGAAGCTTCCAGCATCTACCTCCAGCTTTCCAAAAAAGATCCCATTATAAAGCTGCTGTATGTAACCCCAGAAAAGGTACACGTTTGTTGTTTAGGTAAAAGAAAATGTGTTTGCAGAAGTAGGTAGATCAGGTTTTGTTTTTTTAATACAAGGACGTCGATGGTCTCAGTCTTCTATCAGAAGTATTTATTTAGTTTATAAAGATGTTTGTCAAAAGTATAATGTCATACAGTCGAAGTATCACAAACATTGTAGTAACATACCCAAAGGGAAACAAAACATTCTTACTACAGAATACAGTCAGTCCAAGCAGTATCAGCACACCAGTTTAGCAATTCAAAACAGCACGCTTTATTGTGCTTCCACGGTACACATGATACAAACCGACAATTTTTTGGGGAGGCCAAACAGGGTCCCCTTTATCAAGGTGTGTGGCTGCATGTAATATCAAGTGAACAGACATATATACAATGAAAAATCACCAATACCCCGCCCCCAGCAATGACCAGAGAAGGAACATCATGATTAGCATAAACATGTAAACATACCATAAAGCTCATTAATACTGCTCATCACCGTTATGTGTGAGAGCTAGCCATACTACATTGCTTTCCATGTTAGGCGTGGAATCGTTCTTACCCGCTGCTGCTGCCCCTTTGAACGCTGTATTGCTGAAATCGGGTAATTGTTCGTGGCCGTTTCAAATCGCTGCACCGCCTGTTAGCCGTTACAGGCGGTGCCGAATGCTCCTGAGTCCTGCCAATGTTCCGTAGTTCACCCCTCCGCCCTCTCTGCCGTGGATGTCAGCATCTGATGGGGCGACGCATCAAAGGGGGAGCCATTTTGGCCCCCAAAACAATTGTCGGTTTGTACCATGTGTACTGTGGAAGCACAATAAAGCGTGCTGTTTTTAACTGCTAAACTGGTGTGCTGATACTGCTTGGACTCTGAATACTTGGTGACATTGCCTATGCCACCTTATCAAGCACCCAACTGACCGAGGAGTGCCCACTCAAATGACTATATACAGAATACAAGTAGTGATAAACCAATAGAGGACTAAAACATTAAACAAAAAAATGAAGAAAAAACAGAACAGTCAAGAAACAAACATCATGACTTTCTACATTACAGCTAATCTAGGGTATGCATTTACAAAAAGAACCTAGGACAGCAGTGAGAGTTAAACGTCCATTTTCTGGAGAATGTATATAGGCTATGTAGTTATATAATTAACTAGCCGACCCGCGGCGTAGCATATGCCGAATAAGAGGGTAGAGGGCAGGAAGAGGGTATTGGGCACAGCGGCGGGATGGGGGTTGGACCCCCCCTCAACTGGGTCCCCCATGTGTGCTCTACCTCCAGCTTAAGCTCAGCAGGAACCCCCCCTCACCTGGGTCCCCCATGTGCACTCCCCCTCTAGCTTAAGCTCAGCAGGAACCCCCCCCTCACCTGGGTCCCCCATGTGCGCTCCCCCTCCTGCTTAAGCACTGTAGCAGCCGCCACTATTCGTAAGAGGCAGCGGGCGAGGATGACTCACCTCTTCCGTGTTCCATCGTGCGTTCCACTGTCGTCACTTCCTGCAATGCCGCACACTGTATTGGTGTAATTTGCCGTTTTAAAACAGAAGGAAATTTGCAATAATTCAGCTATAAGTGAACATTTGTGGTTACCCACAATGCACTACTACTAAATATGCAAATGACCCCTTTTCCCCCTTGATAAGCCAAGCAAGCATCCAGAGCCGCTGGTCTATAGCAAGCATATAGGTTTAAATGTTACACAGTCATATCAAACTCACATGTAGACAGCCTGTTTCAGACTTTTGGTCCTCATCAGTACATGGCAGGGATTGATACGGCTGTATGAGATAGGGCTTGGACCAGTACAACAGAGTAACCAAGCAGCTCAGGGTGACCCAAACTCGGAATGTATAGGGGGATAAAAGGGACCAAAAAGACCTACTAAAAAAAGCAAAGCTTGGTGTAATTTGCCTTCCTAAAACAGAAGGAAATATGCAACAATTCAGCTATAAGTGAACATTTGTGGTTACCCACAATGCACTGCTACTAAATATGCAAATAATTCCTTTTCACCCTTAGTAAGCTAAGCAAGCATCCAGAACCACTGGTGTATAGCAAGCCTATAGCTTTAAATTTTACACAGCCATATCAAACCCACATGCGACAGCCTGTTTCAGACTTTTGGTCCTCATCTGTACATGGCAAGGATTGATATAGCTGTATGAGATAGGGCTTGGACCAGTACAACAGAGTAACCAAGCAGCTCAGGGTGACCCAAACTACTAAGAATGTATAGGTGGATAAAAGGGACCAAAAAGACCTTCTACTAAAAAAATCAAAGCTTGGTGTAATTTGCCTTCTTAAAACAGAAGAAAATATCCAATAATTCAGCTATAAATGAACATTTGTGATTACCCACAATGCACCGCTACTAAATGTGCAAATTATTCCTTTTCACCCTTGGTAAGTCAAGCAAGCCTATAGCTTTAAGTTTTACACAGTCATATCAAACCCACATGTGACGGCCTATTTCAGACCTTTGGTCCTCATCAGTACATAGCAGAGATTGATAAGGTTGTATGAGATAGGGCTTGGACCAGTACAACAGAGTAACCAAGCAGCTCAGGGTGACCCAAACTACTAAGAATGTATAGGAGGATAAAAGAGACCAAAAAGCCCTCCTACTATAAAAAGCAAAGCTTGGTGTAATTTTCCTTCTTAAAACAGAAGCAAATCTGCAATAATTCGGCTATAAGTGAACATTTGTGGTTACCCACAATGCACTGCTACTGAATATGCAAATGATCCCTCTTCGCCCTTGGTTTGATATGACACTACTTCTTCTTCTTGCTTGGACCAGCCCTGGGGGCAGGGCGCTACTTCTTCTTCTTGCTTGAAGGTTGAGGCACTTACTCTATTATATATAGATAATAAACCAGCGGTTGCTCCCATGTTGAGTAGAAATTAGGAGGATGTATTTTATTGCTTATATTTGCAAAACTATTAGGATCCTTCCACACTGGAAATTGCAATTCCGGTGCACAGAGATTGTAATTTTAATTTGTTCTTGAGTGCAGGTTTTGTCGCAATGACGGGTGTGAATGGTGGATGCAATTACGATACCCGATGTGATAATAAAAGCCGCCCCCAAATATTTTTTTAAATGGAGATTACAAGCTGCTCAGAAAATTTCAAATTGCAAGCTACTCAGAAAATCCTCTACATTGCTGTGCAAAACTACAGGACAGCATATTGCACTAAGCTCATCCAAGAGACGTTCGACATGTAGAACACTCAGCTGTGCAGTGTGGGATCTACCAGTAGATCACAGTTAAAAAGGGATTGCACCACTGTACAGGGCACCAGAAAGTGCATGTGCTTCTAAAATCAGATCAAAGCACATGCAGTGTGGAAGGACCCTTAGGCCTATTTTACACGATACGCTGAAAAACATGCGTTTTCATTTCCCTTAGCATTGCATTGTGAAAAGGCTTTCAGTTAAAATGCGTATAGTGGGAACTGAGCCAAATAAAAACATGGACATTATTTGAAAATTAGTTGTCCTTTCAGTTATAACTGAGAGAAACTGATTACCTTATAAACTCGCATATAAGCCAAAATTTTCAGCACAAAAAATGTGCTGAAAAGTTACCCCTTGGGCTCATATGCGAGTCAGTGAAGCAGAACAGATGGTGGAGTGGGTTTTGTTACTGGCAGAGGAGTGTAAGAATCGCACACTAGTGATCCTGCTCTTGCCTGCTGGCAGTCTGCTCTGCCCATTCTCCCATCCCCTGCAACATGGTCTGCATAGTGCTCTGCTCAAGACTTCCTGTGTCCCCTGGGTTGTGGAGTGGAGTGGGACAGCAACGTGTCAGTGCAATGATCAGGGATTCATCCTGTGTGGCAATTGCTGTGTCTCATACCTATGACACCATCTAGTGGCGTCTTGAGACACAGCTGTATCATCCTTGGCACATCTGGCTATGGGGAGGGGGGCTGACTTGTCCTGGGGGTACATCTAGCTACTGTGGAGAGGGCTATACTGGGGAAAGGGCTTATACACAAGTCAATCACTTCTTCTTGGTTTCTGAGGGAAAAGTGGGCGCCTCGGCTTATACACGGGTCAGCTTATATGCGAGTATATAAGGAACGTGTAAAAGGACCCTAATAGCCACATCCAGAAATCTGGATCCCGGAAAACTGATGCAGAACTAGTGGAAATAGGCCCTTAGGGCTAACGTATTCAGTTTTCCTTCAACTGACATTTTTGTCTTCAGTTTCATTTCATTTGAATTAATATTTTTGCTCATTAGACTAGCTGTGACTTGAACCAGTGCTCAGACTACATATAAGGCTATGCAGATATTTACAGAGGGCTCCCTAGATCTTGTCCCCCAAACCTTATCAAACTTTGCAAATGCAAAGCTCCTGCCAGCATAGATAAGTTTCTTGTATGAAAGGGAAACATTAACCATCCCAATGTCTTCTAGCATGGTGCGAGTTGCTGGATAGCCATCTGACTCCTTTTCTTACATAAGTGTTCCTAATATAAATGTTTTTACATGGCTCATTGCAGCGGGACCTCTGTTATATACAAAAGACAACCCTTAGATTCCATTATGACAGGTCAGACCTATTTTGTCATATAAGAAGTCAAGGAACGATTACCTATGGTTTGCTTTAGTGAAAAGGTTTTGTTGTCTTTCTTATTTACTTTGGTTTATACATTTTTGATTTCTATTTTCTTACAGATTTGTGCAAGCAACAGACTTATTACTGCTATAGAAAATCTGTATGAACGTAAACTGTTGGCACGATTTGTCATTGATGAGGCTCACTGTGTCAGCCAGGTATTAAATCTTGTCCTAATTCTAAATCTTGAATCTTTACTTCCTTTCTTGGTCTTTGTCAGTGCAGGGTACCTTTACCACTTATGAGTTCCCATATGCATCTAATCTCTCCATTCTAGTGGGGTCATGACTTCCGTCCAGACTACAAGCGGTTGAATGTTCTGCGTCAGAAGTTTCCTTCCGTACCAATGATGGCGCTTACAGCCACTGCAAATCCCCGGGTCCAAAAGGATATTCTTAACCAGCTCAAAATGACCAAACCGCAGATGTAAGTATCAGCAATAAACTGATCTTTAGCGAAAGATTTAAAAATAAATAGTGTTGTGAAGGACTATCAGCAGAAACCTATAATGAAGTACGAAGGAGTATCGTAAAGTTTTTAATGATCACTTTTTCAAAAAAAAATTGACAGAAGGTTTGTTTTGATTTGTAGTTGTTAAGTCTTCTCTAAATAGTCACCATCCAGATTTACACATTAAAGAAGAAAATACCTCATGAGGTATTTTACCTACAAAAAAAATTTACCTCACACACCGCTACCAGAATTGAGGCCATTGTCCCAGCGTTTA